>NC_079502.1:89377490-89536900 GCF_030052815.1 Hevea brasiliensis
TAATTGACCCAATCACATTGTGCTAACTGTCAAGCCTATATTTAATCTTGATTTTAATCATCTTACATGATTAAAAGACATTTGGCAAGCTTATGTGTAATGCCATGTGTCACCATCTCATGGTGCCATATGTCATCCTGTGAAATGACCAAAATACCCCTGTGTCTTAATTTTGAGTTCTCAACCAAAAATAATTATTTCTCTTCTTCTAATCAATTTATATCAAATATAAATCAATTAATTAATCTTTATTAATTAATTTCTCATTAATTAAATTCATATTTAAACACTTTAAATATAAATTTAACTTATACTATACATCCAATAATCTAGATTTAGTTTCAAGTCATGCTAGGGACTTTGTAATCTAATTACAAACCAAAACTATTTAATTAATCAATTAAACTCTTTAATTAATTAATTAAATCATATTTAATTAGGTGATAAATTGCGTATGTGTGTGACTTACTAGGCTCATCAGTAATTGGCAATGAGACATGATATCAACTCTTAATATCATCAGAATTCTTTCTTACCATAAATGATTTCTCTAAATCATTTTATGTACCTCATAGACCATGGTTAACACCTAGCATAGCATGCCATGGCTACCCAATTAGTAATAAGGTTTACCTTAAATGAGCCTATAATCATATGTTACCATGCACTAGAATCTCTCTGTTACAAAATCCCAACTCAAGCTGGAGTCATGGTTTATGTCAAACTCCATTTGCTATGAATATTATATTTTCTTTTAATTCCAGTTCTTGATTAAAAGATTTTCTCATCAGAAACTCTTTTCTAATTAAATCTATCTGTCCTGGCCAGGAACTTAAAACATCAAGAACAATTAAATGAACATAGGATTTTATCCCTATTTACTTAGAGGAACAGATTCCATCTTGATCAACACCTACCTCCATATATAACTAGTAGGAGCCAACACATGCTCATATACCCATACATAGTACAAGTATGAAAGCAGTATCAAACTCAAACTACCTGTATACAAGATAACTGTGCTATCTCAGGTCTAAAGATTATATGCACTGATATGATTTATGATAATGCATTGACAAGAGTAAACTCCATGTGCTTGTCATAAGTGTCACTGGTTCGGCCTACTTATCATTTATAAGTGCCTATCATGTTTGTTATATGGCATGAGACTCACCATTCCATCTTATTTTTATCTCATATAAATAACTTAGGAACAAACATGAATACAATCTTTCTGGATAAGTCATGTCCTTATTATGAAGTATCCTCGATTGTGAACCTATTTATGATACTTTGTGCTAGAAATACTGTCACTCATATTCTTAACAACTTAAGAATAATATTTCTAACAAAATATCAATGGACCTTTTCTATTACACATAAATATATTATGTAAACGGAAAAGTAAAAATGCCTTTTATTAATAAAAATATGTATAAGATACATACTAAATGATATGCTCTAGGGCATACTACTAACAATCTCCCACTAGCACTAGAGTCATTCATTACAATACCTTAGACCCATCTTCTCAAGATGTTAGTCTAACTGAGCTTGTGACAAAGGCTTAGTGAATGAATCAGCTGGATTTTCAGCTGATGCTATTTTCTGCATGGCTACATCACCTTGCCCAACTATTTCTCTGATAATGTGGTAGCGCCTTTCTATGTGTTTGGATTTCTAGTGAGACCGGGGTTCCTTATATCCAAACAGCTTCCTTTGTAGCATCTGATGCAGTAATATACTCAGCCTCGGTAGTGGAATCTGCAGTCGTGCTCTGTTTGGAACTCTTCCAACTGACTGCATCTCCATTACAAATGAACACATATCCAGAGGTAGACTTTCTATCATCGATATCTGATTGAAATCAGAATCAGTATAACCATCCAATTGCAAGTCTCCACCTCCATAGATCAAGAATAAATCCTTAGTAATCTCAAGTACTTAAGGATATTCTTGACAGCTATCCAGTGTTCCAAACCTGGATTAGATTGATAACTGCTAGTCAAACTAACAGCATACGCGATATTCGGCCTAGTACACAACATTGCATACATCAAACTTCCAATAGCCGAAGCATATGGAATCCTGGCCATTTTATCTCTTTCTTTAGGTGTCTTTGGAGACATCTCTTTAGAAAGATGGATACCATGTCTCACTGGTAACAATCCTCTCTTAGAATCAAGCATGTTAAATCTCTTTAACACCTTTTCCAAGTATAGACTTTGGGATAAACCAATTATTCTTTTTGCTCTATCTCTATAGATGCGAATCCCAAGAATATAGGTTGCCTCCCCTAAGTCTTTCATGGAGAATGCATTTGACAACCATACCTTTACAGTTGTCAACATACCTATGTCATTACCCATCAACAGTATATTATCCACATATAAGACAAGAAAAGTGATAGCACTGTCACTAACCCTCTTATATACGCATGGCTCATCCTCATTTTTGATAAAACCAAATGATTTAATGGCTTCATCAAAACGGATGTTCCAACTCCTCGAAGCTTACTTCAACCCATAAATGGATCGCTTTACCTTGCATACCTTAGAACCATCTTGGGATTCAAAACCCCTAGGTTGTTCCATGAAAATGTTTTCTTCAATGTATCCATTGAGAAAAGCTGTTTTGACATCCATCTGCCAAATCTCATAATTATAGTATGCAGCTGTTGTTAATAGAATCCTAATTGATTTAAGCATGGCAACAGGCGAGAAAGTCTCCTCATAGTTGATTCCTTGCCTTTGGCGAAACCCTTTCGCTACTAGCCTTGCCTTATAGGTCTCTACCTTTCCATCAGAACTAATTTTTTTCTTGAAAACCCATTTGTTCCCTATAGGTACAATACCTTCAGGTGGGTCAACAAGATCCCAAACTTGATTCTTATACATGGAATCAATTTCGGATTTCATAGCATCAATCCATTTTAAAGAGTCTATATCTGATATAGCTTCTTCATAGGTAAGTGGATCATCTCCATCTACTTCTTCATGAGTAGACAACTCTTGTTCTTCTTCATGAAGGAAACCATATCTCACTGGTGGGTGAGATACCCTGGTTGTTCTACGAGGAACAGCTGTAGATGTTTCATCAATGGGTGCAGGTTTACTAGATGGATCTATATCCATCTGATTTATTGGTTGGTTAGAATTCTCCAATTCTAACTCTATTTGCCTTCATTTGCCTCCTTCTTGAACAAACTGTTGTTCAAGAAATGTAGCATCTCTACTTACCACAACCTTTTGTAATGTAGGCAAATAAAAATAATATCCAAAACTATCTTTTGGATATCCAACAAATCGACCTTTTTCTGATCTGCTTTCCAATTTATCAGTGTTCAGCTTTTTGATATAAGCTGGACAACCTCAAATCTTAACATGCTTAAGACTTGGTTTTCTTCCATGCTATATTTCATAAGGTGTGGAAGAAACTGATTTTGATGGAATCCTATTCAGAATATGCAAAGCTGATTCTAATGCAAATCCCCAAAAGGAGATTGGCATATCAGTATAGCTCATCATACTACGTACCATATCCAATAGGGTACAATTTCTCCTTTCAGATACACCATTCAGCTGTGGTGTTCCTGGAGGAGTCAGCTGGGAAACAATGCCGTGCTCTCTCAAGTATTCATCAAATTCAGTACTCAAATATTCACCTCCACGACTTGATCGAAGAGCTTTAATACTCTTTCCTGTTTGATTTTCTACTTCAGATTTAAATTCTTTGAACTTTTTAAAGGATTCATGTTTGTATTTCATCAAATACAAATACCCAAACCTTGATTTATCATCAGTAAAGGTAATAAAGTGATGAAAACCGCCTCTAGCTATTTCCTTGAATGGACCACATACATCACTATGTATTAGCTCCAAAATATTTTCAGCCCTTAGCCCTTGTCCAACAAAAGGTGATCTAGTCATTTTGCCCTGAAGGCAAGATTCACAAGTTGGAGTAGGCTCAGAGCCCAATGAGGATAGAATCCCCATTTTCTCCAATTTTGTAATCCTATCTTCTGCAACATGACATAACCTTAAGTGCCAAATATATTTTGAACTTGAATTGGTTTTCACCATGGCATTGCATTCATTTAGATTGCTATACTCTAGCCAGTGGAAACACTTTCTTACTGACAATGGAAGCACTTTCCTGTTGGCAATGGAAACACTTTCCTGTTGGCAGTGGAAACACTTTCCTTTGCCTTTGTCAGCTTTGGTCTTCCTTTTTTGTTTACTATTTTCTTAGAAGGACCAGGAATCTGAGATTTCTTTTTCTTATTGCCCTTCTTCTTGTTGGACTTTCCAGTAGAAGAAAATGCAATCAAAGCTACCTCTTTTCCTTTATTGCCCGGCATATTCTTTTGGGCAATAATCAGCATGTTGAGTAAACCAGCTAAGGTGCATTCCTGTTTAGTCATATGGAAATTTGTCACAAAATTCCCAAAAGACTCAGGAAGGGGCTGAAGGATCAAATCCGTCTGTAGTTAGAAATCCATGTTGAAGTCAAGATGTTCCAACTGCTCAATCAGCCGAATCATCTTGTGGACATGATCCCCAATATTCTGTCCCTCAGACATCCTCATGCGGAACAGCTGCCTAGATATCTCATACCTAGCATTCCTGCTGTGCTCACCATACAACTCTTATAGGTGAAGGAGGATCTCACTCGTACTCTGCATATTCTCATGCTGCTTCTGTAACTCATTATTCATGGAAGCAAGCATGTAACACTTAGCTCTCATATCATGCTCCTTCCACTTGTCCAAAGTTTCATATTCCTCTTGAGTGGCCTCTGGAGGTAAGGGACCAGGAACATTTGAATCTAGAACATATCCTATATGTTCAAGGTTTAGGACAAGTTTCAAATTTCTTAGCCAATCAGACAGATTAGGTCCTGTCAACCTATTGTGATCAAGTATGCTTGCAAGGATATTGGATGGTGGTGGTTGTTCTGTACTCATTATTATCAGAAAATTAACTGCAGAAAATAACCAGATTAATTAGTAAATGTATCATGTAATTAACCAAAATAATTATGGTCTTTTAATCAAATTGGTCCTCCCACTAACTTAGCGAATCCTACACTTCCAAAGTAGAAAACGGAAATCCTAGTTGGATGAATTTCTAGTGGGTGATTGAATTCTTATAATTCTATTGATCATCCTCAGGTACATTCATTATTGGAATTACAATAAACTATAAGTGAGCAACTCCTTGCCCATCACATCTCATGTGAGGTTCAATCCTTTACCTAGCCCTAATGCTTAAAATCTTAGGTACATCCATTATTGACTTATCTTGCATTAGTTAAGTTGATCCCATTGAGCCAGTAATTATGCAAATAATTTTAATGTCCTCAGGTACATCCAATATTGGCCACCAAACCATTTACATATTTACAATATCTCATGCTTAACAATTATTCTTAAGAAAATCTCTTAAATTAATTGCATCTTATGCAACTATTTAAAATTTCTTAAAATAATTGCCCCAATGGAGGGCCCATGTTATAATTACTTTAATTATAGCATTTCCAACTTAATCATTAGTTTGGAAGATTTTGTGGTCATCCTAATTACTATTAAGGTCTCACTTTACACATTATCCATTTAGCATGCATATATCATATAATTGCATACATTCCCATACATCTCATGCATTCATGGATAAGCAGTAAATATGGTATGATCATGGACTTTCTAAGGGATTCAATTCTGAGCCACCAAGAATTGAATCAGGGCATTCCTAGGTGCATTTCATTCATTCATTTTACAAGAGTTGCTGAAGGAGTACATAATCAACACTTGATATTGAATTCCTCCCACTGGTCCCACCAATGCTCTTGACCTCCTTGATCTTCTTGCAATCCAATATTACATAGTAATCCTTGGCATACCAAGGCAAATTTATAAGAACTAAATAAATGAAATTACAACCCAAAATTATTACAACCTTAATAATACATGCCCAAAAATAAATTAATTTAAATTACAATCCCAGAGAAACATAAAAGAATAAATCTAATCACATTGGTCTTTTATAGTCCATGATCATCCATCATGCATATCACTATTTAACAATTAAATAAAACATACATACTTAAATTAAATTAAATATCTCATATTCAACTTAAAAATCCAAATTTGAATATGATTCAAATAAATTTAAAAATTCATATTTGAATCTCATTCAAACAAATTTAAAAATTCAGATTTGAATCACATTCAAACAACCTTAAAAATTCATATTTGAATCACATTCAAACACTTTTTAAAAAATCAGATTTGAATCACATTCAAACAATTTTTAAAAATTCAGATCTGAATATTATTCAAACAACTTAAAAAAATAAAATTTAAATATAATTCAAATAACTTTTAAAATTCAGATTTGAATCACATTCAAACAATTTTTAAAATTCTGATTTGAATCAAAATTTAATTGTGTGATTAAAACTACTAATTAAACACTTTAATTAGTCATAAAATAGGCCTTAGATCATACAACAATTGCAGAATTAAAAAGCCAAACCTTTGCACCACCCACGAAGCCAAACCTTACGCACCATGTTGGTGTTCTTCAAACATACCGCCACACATCCATTGCAACCAGCAATGGATAAATTATCTCATGATCAAAACACACAATTAAATCATATAATCAACAATCTAAATGGCAAATATATTGGCTTTGATACCAATTGAAGGAGCGGAAGCGTGAAAAACACAAGTTTATATCATTGAATTCAAAAATTTTCACCTAGGGTCACATGCATCATGCAAGATTTATTTTTATCTATTTGATTTCAATGATAAACAACATATTAAAACTCTTTTATTATGTTTTTGGATCTGTATTTGCCATTTAAGATTTTAAAATCGATTAGATTAATTTTAGAACCCTAGATTAAATCAAGAATAAACACACTAATATCTTGATGCACTGCAGTGTATTTGCGCCTTTGAGATTCATCTTCAGGACACCAGATGTTGCTCTGATACCAATTGAAGGAGCGGAAGCGTGAAAAACACAAGTTTATACCATTGAATTCAAAAATTTTCACCTAGGGTCACATGCATCATGCAAGATTTATTTTTATCTATTTGATTTCAATGATAAACAACATATTAAAACTCTTTTATTATGTTTTTGGATCTGTATTTACCATTTAAGATTTTAAAATTAATTAGATTAATTTTAGAACCCTAGATTAAATCAAGAACAAACACACTAACCTCTTGATGCACTGCAGTGTATTTACGCCTTTGAGATTCATCTTCAGGACACCAAATGTTGTCCCTCTAGCTTGTCCACACCAAGAACACCTATGGCAGCCCTTGAACAGCTTCTAAAGCTTTTTCTATTATTTAGAAAATCAAGTTTTGCCTTTCAAGAGATTAAAGATGTAAACAGGACACTAGAAACAATTTCTAGTATTTTTAATTCAAGAGATTGATGGCTAATCTATTTGAATTGATGAGAGATGAAAAAGAAGAGAGGGAGAGGTTCCTTGGGGCGGCACCAATGAAAAAATAACAGCTAGGTATTTTTTCTTTTCATCCTTTCGCTTATATAGCTAGGTCACCACTTAAAACCCTTGCCACATGTCACCTTTTGATTAGCTTTAGGTTTAATTGACCCAATCACATTGTGCCAACTGTCAAGCCTATATTTAATCTTGATTTTAATCATCTTACATGATTAAAAGACATTTGGCAAGCTTATGTGTAAAGCCATGTGTCACCATCTCATGGTGCCATATGTCATCCTGTGAAATGACCAAAATACCCCTGTGTCTTAATTTTGAGTTCTCAACCCAAAATAATTATTTCTCTTCTTCTAATCAATTTATATCAAATATAAATCAATTAATTAATCTTTATTAATTAAATTCTCATTAATTAAATTCATATTTAAACACTTTAAATATAAATTTAACTTATACTATACATCCAATAATCTAGATTTGGTTTCAAGTCATGCTAGGGACTTTGCAATCTAATTACAAACCAAACCTATTTAATTAATCAATTAAACTCTTTAATTAATTAATTAAATCATATTTAATTAGGTGATAACTTGTGTATGTGTGTGACTTACTAGGCTCATCACTAATTGGCAATGAGACATGATATCAACTCTTAATATCATCAGAACTCTTTCTTACCATAAATGATTTCTCTAAATCATTTTATGTACCTCATAGACCATGGTTAACACTTAGCATAGCATGCCATGGCCACCCAATTAGTAATAAGGTTTACCTTAAATGAGCCTATAATCATATGTTACCATGCACTAGAATCTCTCTGTTACAAAATCCCAACTCAAGCTGGAGTCATGGTTTATGTCAAACTCCATTTGCTATGAATATTATGTTTTCTTTTAATTCCAGTTCTTGATTAAAAGATTTTCTCATCAGAAACTCTTTTCTGATTAAATCTATCTATCCTGGCTAGGAATTGAAACATCAAGAACAATTAAATGAACATAGGATTTTATCCCTATTTACTTAGAGGAACAGATTCCATCTTGATCAACACTTACCTCCTTATATAATTAGTAGGAGCCAACACATGCCCATATACCCATACATAGTACAAGTATGAAAACAGTATCAAACTCAAACTACCTATATATAAGATAACTGTGCTATCTCAGGTCTAAAGATTATATGCACTGATATGATTTATGACAACGCATTGACAAGAGTAAACTCCATGTGCTTGTCATAAGTGTCACTGGTTCGACCTACTTATCATTTATAAGTGTCTATCATGTTTGTTATATGGCATGAGACTCACCATTCCATCTTATTTTTATCTCATATAAATAACTTAGGAACAAACATGAATACAATCTTTCTGGATAAGTCATGTCCTTATTATGAAGTATCCTCGATTGTGAACCTATTTATGATACTTTGTGCTAGAAATACTATCACTCATATTCTTAACAACTTAAGAATAATATTTCTAACAAAATATCAATGGACCTTTTCTATTACACATAAATATATTATGTAAACGAAAAAATGGAAATGCCTTTTATTAATAAAAATATGTACAAGATATATACTAAATGATATACTCTAGGGCATACTACTAACAGTATTAACTATTGCTTTTAGGCGATAGCTAGAGTCACTGACTTGGTTATCCTCACTTGAACACAACATTATAGCTTGAGTTACCATGAGATTAAAAGTTTTAGTATGGTTGCAATATAATAGACCATCTAGTTTCTTGTATGGGATCTTAGATAGTTTTGGCATTATGATGGACATTTTGCTTAATGTTTATTGAGGTAGCATCTCCTTGGTGTGGCAGCAAGGTATAGAGTACGACTTTACTCCTTGAAGGAGATCCAAGGTTATGAATGATGTTCATGGCCTATGAAATGATGTTCATGGCCTATGAAATGACTTTTTAGAAAAGTTTACAGTATGATAAGAGAGTAGATGTGTAACACCCTCACTTTACCAAGTCCGTACATTCTGCTGTTTCGGTGACCAGTGTTGGTCCGGACAGCTAGAATATCTGGAACTATATTTAGACTAGAGTGAGGAGTCATAAATAACTCAAATAATGGTAATAAAAATAAAAAAAAAATTAGAAATAAAATATAATGAAGTTAAATGAGCCGGTGCCCTAGCGATGGATAACCTAACAAGAAGTTGTTGTCTTCACAACTAGTAGCCCTAAACCCGAGGGAAATTCTATGAAATAATTTTTGGGACTCTATAGAAGAGTTATTGAAGTTTCAATAGCATTAGAATGCCAAGAAAATGCTCAGAGAAATTTTTAGATCGATACAAACAATTTTAGCTCAAAAAGCTAAACGAAGGGCATTTTGGTCATTTCACCTTCAGAAATAATTTTTGACCAACTTGTCCAATTAAGTAAATAAATTATATGATATAAAATATGAAAAAAAATTGATGAAAATTAAATTAAAAATAAGTAGAAAAGAAAAGAAAAGAAAATAAATTAAAACTTGAATTATGACATCATTATGATGTCATTAAGAAGGCCTCCACCAATCAAAACTTAACAACCACACTTAAAACAATTAAAAAGGAAAAAATGAGTCAAAAATTAAGAAAAAATTTTCTGATTTCTTCTTCCTCCTTAGGCCAGCCGAAATCCCTCTCTTCCCTCACCTCCATTAATTCTCAACCCAAGCTTCATACCCCTCTCCATTTCACCTCAAAACCCCTCACTCTTTTCACAAAAACTCCTCTTCACCTCTTAAACTATCTCTAAGCAGCAAAAAGAAAAAGGAAAAGAAAGGTTTTACAAGCTTGGAAATTAGCTCTAACAAGGTTAGTGTCCAACCACTTTCTTTTTCCTTTAATTCATGTTTATGGGGTTGAGTTAAGTTGAGAATTGTAAGAAATTTGAAAAGAAAACCACTTGTATGCCTCACTCCAATTTCGATAGCCATGGTCTTCTTAGGGTTGTGATGATTTTATTTGATTTAAATGAGTGTATAAGCTGCCCTTGATATGAATTTAACACTTAAAACATTAAATTGTGAGTTTAGTGCAAGAATTGGAAATTTGGAAATTTAGGGCTAGGGTTTTGAAACAAAAATTTGGGGGTTGATGCAATTGAGCATGAATTATTGTTTTAATGGTCAACTAGTGACCATTTGGTGTAGTTTGAACTAAAATTTGAGTGATTTGTGACATTAACTAAGGCAAAGGTGAGACTGCCTCATGGGTTGTATTCTGGACCCTTTGAGTCCAGTGTGCTCATGGGGTTATAAATCAAGCTATGTTACTCCAATTGGTGCAAGGCTAATTAAAGATGAAACTAGACACATATTGACACAATTTTGATGAAGAAACCCTACCCAGAAACCACAATAGAATGACCTAAAAATTGACCTAATCCAGGTAATACATATTCTGCCCTGGAAAAATAACCAAATGAACAGTGTTTGTTCATTTGGTCATAACTTAGTGTAGAAAAGTCCAATTGATCTGAAATTTATATCAATGGAAAGCTTAGACAATTTGGGACAACTTTCATGAAGAACACAACTCCAAATTATGACTAGAACTTAATAAAATTGCCCACCAAAATTAGGACACCAAAACTGCCAAAATGGGATTCTGCCCAAAAATTCTGGGTAGATACCAATCCGGCCAGCCTTGCTAAAATTAGCATAACTTGAGCTAAAAAAACTCCAAATGGAGTGATTTAAGATGGGAATTAAAGAAGACACAATAAGAAACAACTTTGATGAAGAGAATTTTGCTAAATTTCTACTGTAGCAATGACCAATAGAACAGTAAACTTAAGGCATGAAATCTGAAAATTTTAAATAACATACTATAAGCTTTGAAATGGTATTGGCAACAAATGCCAACAATTTTAGAATACAAAATGTGGTATATTGGTGATATTAGAACTAATATAACTATTGTCTATGAAAAAGTCAATATTTTAGTTGACTAATAAGATGAATAGTAACTATTGAACTTCAATTGCAAAAAACTTCACATTTAAATTTGTAATATGCCCTAGTAAGCCTAGTGTGATTGGTTTGGATAGGTTGGCATGCCATTAGGATTCTGATAGCAGTACTGCATATGGCATCATGCCATTTCGTGATTTTATGGCTTTTAGCCATTCTGACACTATTGTGATACTTGGCCTTGTGCCTGATTTCTATGACGGCTTATCAGCTGTTCTGTTGCACACCGGGAGACACATTGTGATCGATGGTGTGACAGCCCGAGGTACTTGGTATCTAGTGCTAGTTTACCCGTGTATCCACTCCAGTCAACTAGTATAGGTTACTTGGGCAACCAAAATAAATCTTGATAAATTTTTAATCAAATAATTAATATAAAAAGTATAGAATTAATAATACTACAAATAATTACCAGAAACTTATCCGTATGAACTATCAGCATACACTCTGCATGTTTATTTCATTCTAGTTATTTTTATTTTATTATTGGCACCACTAAGCAGTATTGCTTAGCGCATTACTTTTGCCACGCGTAGGTACAGGAGATACAGAGCGCAAGCCTAGTAGACCCCAATCTGGGTGAGAGACAGATCTGCTAGAGTCTAGTGTTACCTCATAACTATAGTGCTTGGGTAAGACACTAGGCTACATTTTCTATTTAGTATTTTTGTAAATTTTGTAACTAAACTTTTATTTTATTATGTATATATGAAACTTATGTAATTTTATATTAATGTAATTATCTGTAAATTGTGTTCATAAATAACATTTATGTATTTATTTATAAATTGAGCATGATTATGATATGAATTGAATGAATAAAATTTGAGAAATTGTTGAGAAATATTGAGATGGTGTTGATTATTTGGAGTTGAGAATGATTGGAAATATATTTGGAAGTGTGTTCCACAGGTTCCAAAGAACTGTTTTCTCTATTTTTAGCCGACACTCTGTTGGATATTCTGTAAAATTTTTGGAACCTCAAATTAATTTATAATTTCAATAAATGATACAAATGATATCAATTTCAAAAATTTCACCTAGTGACCCATAAATAAATAAATTAAGAAATGATAAATATAAATGAGATAATATATGGTGCTCCGGCACACTGTGTGGCATATCTTGCTCGGCTGCACTGTAGACGGGTAAGGGGTGTCACAAGATGGCCTTACATAATTATGGCAATATGATAAATATAGTACCTCTCTTGTAGTTAGTTATGCCACAGAATATGATAGTGTTTTTACAAGAGAGACAAAAGGTTACTACTAGTGTAGTGACCTATGAAATGATGTCCCGAATGGGACTGTAGTGTGATAGAAAGTTATTGGCCTAAGTACCCTGGGGATGATATGAGTTCCATTATAGGAGTCATAAGTGATTAAATCATGACAGATGTGGTTCTTTTGAACTTGAGGATAGGAATTAGGTACCTAGTACCCTAAGTTTTGACTGATTAAGTAGAATGGAAGATGGAACTCATGTAGATCCCTTCCTCAAGGTAGGTAAGGGTATGAATTTCAAGATCAGAATAGACAATCGTGAAAAGTCATTACAAGAAGGGTGCAGGATATTTAAGGTTTAGTGATTCGAGGGTGAAAATTTTAGGTACTAGTGGGTTACTAATCAGAATAGTCAGAGGATCAATTCTAAGTAATATAGAAGCGTAGATGATGCAATGAGATAAATAAAATAAAATAAATACAATAATCAAAGTGTTAGTGTGGACAAGGTAAACGAGGTGAATTGAAAAGTAAAATTAAAGAGCTTAGGATAGGACCACATCAGTGAGAACAGTTGTTAACATATATAACCCAGAATTCCAAGTCTCAGAGCAGGTCATAGTTGGGGCAGTGTTAGGGGCTAGAATGTGGAGCTTGAAGTTATAGGATTGGATCAGCCTTTACTTGCTCCCTATTCCTAAGGTGAAGTGGATAGTAATAGGGCAAGATTCCTTTAGCCTTTTAACAATATTGAGAAGGTTAGCTGAGGAATATAACAATAATGAGCAAAAGCTAGAAGGCGTGCAATGTTATTCTGAATTATCTTATCAGACAGAGAAAAGAAGTTAGTAAGTAGTAAGTTGAATAAAAGTCAATCTAATGGATCAAATGGGCATGATGAGAAAAGAGAATGATAAAAAATGACACATAGTCTTTAGGTTAGACTTTTGAGATAGTGAGAAGGTAGTTACAGGTTTGTTATGAATGTTAGGCAAATGTCTTCAGTGTGACCAACATAATCACTTTGCAGTAAAGCAATAATGACAGAACAGTAGTAGGGGTTAGAATGGGAAGAGACAAATATAGGTGGTTATAAGTTATTGGTAAATACGAGGATCAGAGTAATGACAGTAGGTATGATTGAAGTCAGCTCTGGAAGAATCTGTTAATAAGAGGTATCTTCCAAAATATTGCAGAAGGCAAGGGACAAGATCAAGATGGTGTGTCAAGTTAGACAGTGGCGTAAAAGAGGGTTTGTGTGGAAAATATGCCAATTATTGGGGAATTTATGGATGTGTTTCTTGAGGAGCTTCCTAGGTTACCACCTGATAGGGAGATTGAATTCTGCATAGGTATTGTGCCGGGTACAAACTCTAATTCTATGCCATCCTACAGGATGGCGCTAGCGGAGTTAAAAGAACTAAAAGAATAGCTACAGGAGCTTCTAGCCAGGGATTTTATTTGGCCACGTACATCACCTTAGGGTGCTCCTGTTTTATTTGTAAGGAAGAGAGGCGGGGTTATTGAGGTTATGCATTGACTATAGACAACCAAACAAGGTTATAGTTAAGAATAAGTATCCGCTCCCTCGGATTGATGACCTGTTTGATCAGCTACAAAGAGCAAGATACTTCTCTAAAATAGACCTACGGTCGGGCTATTATTAGCTGAGGATAAAAAGTAAGGATGTGCCAAAAATAGCGTTCAAGACAAGGTATGATCATTATGAGTTTCTGGTATTATTTTTTGGACTCACTAATGCACCAGCAGCCTTTATGGATTTAATGAACATGGTGTTTAGGCCATTGCTAGATCGCTTTGTCATTGTGTTTATAGATGATATTTTAGTGTATTTTCGAACTGAGGAAGAACATGTTTGGCACCTAAGGATGGTGTTGTAGACTTTAAGAGAGCATTAGTTGTATGGTGAGGTGTGCGAGATACACACCAACCGTAAGAGCTTAAAGTACATCTTCCAACAGAAAGACTTAAATTTAAGGCAGAGGAGATGGATGGAGCTTCTGAACGGTTATGGCTGTACCATCTAGTACCACCCTGGTAAGGCGAATGTGGTGGTAGATGCCTTAAGCAGGAAATCTTTTAACAACTTGGCACATATATCAACATAAAGGAGATCGTTAATTTAGGAATTGCATGAGTTGATGGATCAGGGTTTGATCTTAGACATAATAGATTCGAGATCACTTTTGGCACATTTTAGAGTAAGGTCGGATTTGCGAGACAAGATGAGGGTTTTCCAGCACAGAGACTCGCAATTAATGTGGGTAATGGAAAGAGTACAGCATGGGGAAGATTGTGAATTTGGATTTGATGTAGATGGTACCCTTATGCAGGGCTTCAGAGTATGTGTGCCAGATATGGACAACTTAAGAAATGAGATTATATAGGAGGCACACTACACGCCTTGCAGTGTTCACCCAGGATCTATCAAGATGTACCATGATGTGAAAGATAGGTACTGGTGGAATGGCATGAAGAGAGACATAGCAGGTTTTGTGTCTAAGTGCTTAATTTATCAGAAGATAAAGTTTGAACATTAGAGGTCATCAGTAAAGTTGCAGGAGATTCCCATCCTAGAGTGAAAGTGGAAAATGATCACCATGGACTTCGTGACTGGTTGCCTCGTACTACTCAATGGTATGATTCTATCTGGGTGATAGTGGATCGTCTAACTAAGTCGACTCACTTCTTGCTAGTACAAGCCACTTATTCTGTTGCCCAGTATGCAAGGGTGTATATCCGTGAGATAGTCAAATTACATGGAGTTCCTACTTCCATAATATCTGATAGAAGGCCACAATTCACTTCTCAGTTTTAGAGACAACTGCAGGAGGCACTTAGCACACAATTGAACTTTAGTACAGCCTTCCACTCTCAGACAAACGGGCAGCCTGAAAGAACTATTCAGACATTGAAAGACATGCTTTGCATGTGTGTCCTAGATTTTGGAGGTCAGTGGGATGATCAGCTGCCATTAGTGGAGTTTACTTACAATAATAACTATTATTTCAGTATTAGAATGGCATCTTATGAGGCACTATATGACAGGAAGTGTAAGTCTCCTCTATATTCGACAGAAGTTAGAGAAGCAAGAGTACATGATCTAGATTTAGTGCAGTATACTTCAAAGATGGTTTCTTTGATCAAGGAATGTCTGAAGATAGCTTTCAGTAGGCAGAAGAGTTACGCAGATCCAAGGAGAAAAGATGTAGAATTTATAGTGAGTGACTATGCATTCTTGAAGGTTTCTCCTATGAAAGGAGTTATGAGATTTGGGAAAAAAGGAAAGTTGACACCCCATTACATAGGACCTTTTGAGGTCACAGATAGAATGGGAACAGTTGCCTACCAGTTGGAGTTGCTACCAAACCTTTCTCATGTCCACCCAGTATTCACATCTCCATGCTTAGGAAATATATTCCCAATCTTTCTCATGTGCTGCAACCAGACACGGTGGAATTGAATGAGAACTTAACCTTTAAGGAGCAGCCAGTAGTTATAGAAGACTATCAGATGATATAGTTTCGATCAAAACAGATCCCTATAGTTAAAGTTCTGTAGAGGAATGCACCAGAGAGTCAAAGCTGTGTATGTGCAACAAGTACCCATACTTGTTTAGTATGCAACTCAGTGTTATTATTTTGCCTTGTGTAAAATTCAAAGATGAATTTTCTGTAAGGAATGAAGAATGTAACATTTCAAATTTTTTTAAATAAAAATTATATTCTAACTTCTGGTGTTGTGAGCTTCACGTAGGCATTTTTATTTTGATGAAATTCCACTAGCGACCGGGACTGCATTTTTGGGCCAGATACATGGGCTGTGAGATCTACTTTAGAAGTAGGTCAATATTATAGTGATTTCTACTATTTTCAAATTCCCTGAACGCATTTCATGTGTCAGAATTAGCATAGATAAATTCGAACCCCAAAATGCCTTGTTTTACCTAAGGTTGATTTTAGAATAAAATTCACAAAATATTTGTAGGTAACTAGAAAATTATAATTCTAATTATATTAGTATAATAGCATTGTTAAGGACTGCAGGGCATGATTATAGAATTTTTGGGATTAGTTTGGATAGTTTTTGAAAAATATTAGTTTTAAGCTTAATAGCTTAATAATGTAAATATGTGCGTTTTGGCTGTTGTGGCAGGCTCAAGAGGGGCATTATAATGTTGTTGTATTGTGGGCCCAAGGCCTTTGGATTAAGAAATGTTGTTTGAGTTGTTTTGCAGATTGGGTAGGTCCTAGATACAGGGAAAATTCTGCTGGATTTCTAGCATAAATTAGGGTGTCTTTTGACTTTTCAAATCCTTGTTTTGTGTTAATGCTGATAAATTCATAATATAATTGTTTAGGTGACCAGAGCCAGCTTTCTATTTCTGCTTAGCTGCTATAGTAATCTCCGGTTGATCTGTGAGTAGATATTGATTTTATTTATAATTTCAATATTATTATATATTTAAGGCATGTCCATGCATTCACTTATAAATATATGTATATAGCTAAATCTTAGGCACGGTTTGTATTGCATCTTTAATTGACAAACTTATTATGGGTGTCGCCTTAAGGTAATTTGGAGCTATATGCCTATGTCGGCGTACGTGTGGTGTGATATTGGATAAGGGTAGGACAGGTAGAACGGCTGAAGCTTAACTCGCTGGGACCCAATCCTTTTTATAGATAAATCGGGGTGAGTACGGCTTTGAGTTGATCTCGCTGACCCTGCATTTGGATTATTAAGAGAAAGTCTTGCTCGAGTTGATCTCACTGATAGGTATTGTCACACCTTACCCCTCTGTAAGGCATAACATGATCCCATAGTATACCTAATGAATTACCGAACTTCGCCTACCGATAATCCATTAAATACACTACTAGGGATTTTAAACCAATTTTCATTTCTTTTTAAAGTGGTGGCTAATTTTGAACAGGTATTAAAAACTGTTGTCCCTTGTAGCAACCCAAGAGGAGGGGTGAATTGGGTTCTAATTGCAAAATTAAAGATTAAAAGAGATTTAAACACAAAGAAGAGAAAAGGAAGAATGATAACACAAGAGATTTATAAAGGTTCGGCTATCCCAAGCCTACATCCTCTCCTCAAGGCCCTCCTTGAGAGTTAACTCCATTAAAATTCTTCTTTGGGTGAAGAATAAACCCCTTACAATCACTACAAGAGCAAACCCTTACTCTTTTATAAATCCCTTTATACTCAAGAGCTATTTAAAGCTCTATCACACTCAAAATTACAATAAGTGCTCATAACAACCTTAAATGAACTCTCAGAACAAAAAATTTACAACTCAAATATCAAGTTCTCAATATTAACTATGATAGCTCAAGTTCTAGAGAGAGAGAATGAAGAAAATCTTTAGAACCCAATAAATTTCCAAAAGATTGTTGTTGTCTAAAACTGTTTCAGTCATAAATGGCGCATATTTATAGTTTTCGCAAGAAAATAGCTATTGGGGGTGCATTAAATGCAAAACTAGCCGTTCAACCACTCAAAGCTCTGTTTTATCAAGTTGTTGAAACCCAGGTTCGGATGCCGGAGTTATTTACTTTGGCTGTCGAAGGTTAAATCGCCAAAAAGCAGCTTTTGAAAAGTCACTTTCGGCTGCTGAAGTTTCCACTTTCGGCTGCTGAAGTTCCCACTTTCGGTTGCCGGAGTGCCCTTTAGACAAAATAACTTTTAACGCTCAAAAACCATGATTTAAATATTGAACTTCGGCTACCGAACTTCCCACTTTTGGCTGCCGAACTTCCCACTTTCGACTGCCAAAGTGCTCTTTGGACAGAAAGTGTCAAACGGGCACGTAGGCTTCGGAAATGCGTAACTTTTTGACCGTAACACGGATTTTTGATCCGTTTGAACCTTTGGAAAGCTAATTTGATAAAATTTTCAATGAAAACACTTTCAAAAACAAATTTGCATTTCTCAAATATGAAAATTTCATTTTAATCCCCCTTGGTTAAGAAAAAGTTATAAGTAAAGACACTAAGAAATTAAGAGTTTAAAAAACTCATAACTTTTTTATCTGAACTTGGATTTTTGATCCATTTGAACCATTGGAAAGCTAATTCAATGTATTTTTCAACTAAAACACTTTTCAAAATTAATTTTACATTTTTGAAAAATTTATTTAATTTTCCCTTGGTAAAAAATTAGGTGAAAACTAAGTTGAACAAGTTATTCTTAGTACCACATAGACTTAAGCCAACATAATTAATAAAATGAGATTTACAAAATATAAAATAAATAAAAGTAACATTGTAGGTTTCCATAAATGTTTGCTTCCTTATGTTGCTCTTTCTTAATTTTGATTTGAAGTAATTTGGCAATTTTGAGTCTATGGCCTACAAACTCAACACAAACACTTCCAAAGTATATTAGTAGCACACTAATTATTTATTATCATCAAAACATGGGTTAAGACACCTAGGTCCAACAATCTCCCCCTTTTTGATGATGACAAACAATTAGTGGATGAAAAAAATTAAGCACAAGTGAAGTGTGTGATTTTCAGAAATTTTTCCCCTTAATGTACTCCCCCTTTCAAAAATAGTTTGTGCCTTACTAAATAGAATTTGGAGAGCACATAAGAGAGGCTTTGACTCAATGAATGCAATGCCTAGGTGAATGATGATGCAAAGTTATTGTTATATCAAAAACAATTCAGAATATGTATCAAAGAATTACCAAGAAGCATCACATAAGTACACCTAAAACATGTATCCCACTAAATCATCATTTATATATCATGTTTAAAGCTTAAAATTTGGAATTATTCATCCACTTAGCTAATTCATCCACTAGCTATATATCTCCCCCTTTTAGCATTTTTAAAATACACTCTAGAAGGAAAGATATACAAAAGTTATGGCATCATTCAAAGGTGTATCACCATGCCAAAAGATATAAGAACATATGGCAATATAACAATTATTCTAAAGAATAGCCTACAAAGAGTCAAGAAGACTTCAATGCAAATTTACTAATTTCATTTGCATAGGACTTGTAAAACCATCAAGGAGTCTATTCAAAGCATCAACAGAATCTTGGCAAATAACCTTTATAGAATAATCAAGGAGAACAATCTAAATTAATAAGAAATAGTATTGTGATCATATGGCAGCCCAAGGTTGTCAAGCATGCCTAATTCTCTCTTAATGAAATTAAACCTATCTTCACACAAAGGTTTTGTAAAGATATCAGATAATTGGTGATGTGTATCAACAAACTCAAGAGCAACATCACCATTCAATACATGATCACGTATAAAATGATTTCTAATGTCTATATGCTTGGTTCTAGAATGTTGAATGGGGTTCTTGGTCAAATTGATTGCACTTGTGTTATCACATTTAATAGGAATGTGATCAAGAGATACTTTGAAGTCTCTCAATTATTGTTTGATCCAAAGTATTTGGCTACAACAAAGACCCGCAGCTACATATTCGGCTTCGGCCGTGGAAAGTGCAACCGAATTTTGTTTCTTGCTACATCAAGAAACTGAAGAGTGTCCTAGGAGTTGATAAGTACCTGAGGTACTCTTCCTATCAAGGATGCTTCCAGCAAAGTCGTCATCCGAGTAAGAACATAAATCAAAGGATGCATTTCTAGGATACTATAGACCTAAATGTAATGTACCATTCAAGTATTTGAGAATACGTTTAACAGCATGCAAATGAGACTCTTTAGGACATTATTAAAAACATGCACATAAATATACGGAGAACATAATATCCAGTCTACTAGCTGTGAGATACAAAAGACTACCAATCATACCTCTATAGAGCTTTTTATTAACCAGTTTTCCTTTTTCATCCTTGTCAAGTTTGGTATTTGTGCTCATTGGAGTTGTACTTGGCTTGCTATTCAGCATTCCAAACCTCTTAATCAATTCTTTGGTGTACTTGGCTTGGTTGATGAAGATGCCATCCTTAGCTTGTTTGATTTGAAGCCCAAGGAAAAACTTGAGTTCTCCCACCATGCTCATCTCAAACTCACTCTTCATTGTATTAGCAAATTCTTCACACAAACACTTATTAGTAGCACCAAATATAATATCATCAACATATATTTGTACTACAAGGATGTCATTTACATGATTTTTAACAAAAAGAGTTGTATCAACTTTTCCTTTTGAAAAACCATTTTGCAAAAAAAAGTTACTAAGCCTTTCATACCAAGCTCTAGGATCTTGTTTCAAACCATACAAGGCTTTAGTCAATTTAAAAACATGGTTTGGAAACTCATGATTTTCAAAACCAGGAGGTTGCTCAACATATATCTCCTTATCAATAAAACCATTTAGAAAAGCACTTTTAACATCCATTTGGAAAAGCTTAAAATTCATGTATGATGCATATGCAAGCAATATTCTAATGGCTTCTAATCTAGCTACAGGGGCAAAGGTTTCATCATAGTCAATGCCCTCTTCTTGGTTATAGCCTTTGGCTACTAACCTAGCTTTATTCCTAGTTATGTTTCCATCCTCATCTAATTTGTTTCTAAACACCCATTTGATGCCTATAGATGGATGGTCCTTTGACCTAGGAACTAAGGTCCAAACCTTATTCCTTTCAAATTGATTGAGCTCCTCTTGCATTGCAAGTACCCAACTCTCATCATTAATGGCCTCATCTATGCTCCTAGGTTCTATTTGAGAAATAAATGCAAGGTTATTGCATATATTTCTAAGAGAGGATCTAATTGTTACCCCTTTTGATGTATCACCAATGATTAGGTCTTTAGGATGATCCTTCTTGAATGTCCAATTTTTGGGTAGATCTTGTTGAACTTCTTGATATGGAACTGGTTGACCTTGTTGCTCTTGAGGCTCAACTTGATCAACTCCCAAGTCCTTCAAGGGATCTTCCATTTGTTGGTCTTGAATTCCACTAGATTGAAGATCTTTAAGAGTCAACTCATCAAGATTACCTACAACATCATCATCACAAGAAATATCCTTTCTAGGACCAAAGGGGTTAGCTTCATCAAATACAACATGCATTGACTCCTCAACAACTAAGGTTCTCTTATTGAAGACTCTATATGCTTTATTAGATGTAGAGTACCCCAAGAAGATACCTTCATCAGTTTTGGAGCTAAATTTATCTAAGTTATCTTTGGTATTCAAAATGAAGTATTTACAACCAAAAACTCTAAAATAACATATTTTAGGTTTCTTGCCATTCCATAGCTCATAAGGGGTTTTCTTTAAAACAGGTCTAATCAAAACTCCATTTGAAACATAACAAGCCATATTAATGGCTTCCACCCAAAAATAAGTAGGCAAATTATATTCATTTAACATAGTCCTCCCCATGTTTAAAAGAGTTCTATTTTTTATTTCAACAACACCATTTTGTTGGGGAGTCCTAGGAGAAGAAAAATTGTAAGTGATCCCTAGTGAGTTCAAAACTTATCAAATTTCTCATTTTCAAATTCTCTACCATGATCACTCCTAATAGAAGAGATTTGAAAACCCTTTTCATTTTGAAACCTTTTTGAAAATCTCTCAAAAATATCAAAACATTCATCCTTATGAGAAAGGAATGCAACCCAAGTATACATAGAGTAGTCATCAATAATCACCAAGGCATAATATGCACCACCTAAGCTAGCTACTCTAGTAGGACCAAAAAAATCCATATGCAACAATTGAAGGAGTCTAGAAGTAGATACCTTATGAATAGATTTAAAAGAGCTCTTGACTTGCTTACCCATTTGGCATGCATTACACACTTTATCCTTTTGAAACTTAATCTTTGGTAGCCCATCAACTAGCTCATCCTTGTTCAAGTTTGCAAGAAGGTCCATGCTAGCATGTGCAGCCTTCTATGCCAAGTCCAAGAGTCATTACTAATAGAAACAAAACACTTGACATCTTTGTTAGATAAAGCATGCAAATCGATAACATAAATATTTTCAATTCTTTTACCAATAAACAACATTTTGTTATCACTCATCTTAGACACAAAGCAAGATATAGACTCAAAAACAACTCTACAACCCTTATCACATAATTGACTAACACTAAGCAAATTATGTTTTAAACCATCAACCAAAAGCACTTTATCAAGAATAGGGGAGTTTTCCTTATCAACCTTACCTATTCCCATAATTTTACCTTTACCATTATCACCAAAAGTCACTTGCCCACCTCCATCTTTCTTTTCAAGTGAAAGGAAGAGATTGGCATTTCCGGTCATGTGTCTTGAACATCCACTATCCAAGTACCACTTACTTTCAAGCATTGAGGATTTCAAGCACACCTACACATGATAATTCAATTTACTTTAGGTACCCAAATGTACTTGGGTCTTTGGGGGTTAGTAGTTCCATCATTAAAATAAAATATTTTACCATATCCAAGATGGATTTTCCTAATGGCACACCTATAGTTGGTGTGACCTATCTTACCACAATAGTGACAATGTACATTGAACCTTCTATGTGTATGAGGGTGAGCAAATGGTCTCATATGATCAATCTTTTTATGTTCATTATGTGAATGTAAGCAAGAGGCATAGTGAGTGTGATAATAGTTATGAGGCCTATTAACATGTCCCCTATAAAGGTTTGGCCTAGATGCAACTCTCCTAGATGTATATGTCCTATTTACATTTTATCTAGGAGCATGTTGATGAAATGAAGTCTTTCTAGTTTCATTATCACAAGATTTCTTTGGCTATTGTCCTTTAGGATTGGACACCTTTGGACTAGGCACTTGGGGACTAGGCTCATTATAACTAGATGCTTTAACAAAGATAGTCTTGGAAGGAGGTGCTTAGGCAAATTTACTATAGCCAAGTCCATACTTGATGCTAGGAGACCTTTGAGAGTCCAAAATTTCATTAAGTTTGTCCTTTCCTTTAGCAAATTTGGAAAGAGAAGTTTTTAGCTCAACAATTTCATTTTTCAACTTCTCATTTTCTAATGAAAGTTCATCTAAGGATTTTTGCACATTACTAACCAAAGGTCTATCAACTTTAGATGAGGTCTCATTCTCCTTCCTTAAACTAGCAAGCTTACTTTTCAAAAGTTTATTTCTCTTATGACTTAATTCTAGTTCATCATTCATAACTTTCAGAGCATTAACTAGTTCATCATAAGAAAATTCAACAATATCATCATTTAAAGTTACCTCATTGGAGCTTTCCTCCATTGCTATGAAGCACATTTGGGCAACTTGATCACCAATCTCCTCATCTTCAGAGTCATTGATTCATCCCATGTTGCTTTAAGTGCCTTCTTCTTGAGCTTCTTGAAAGGCTTCTTCAATATGGGACAATCCGTTCTAATGTGACACAGTTTGTTGCATTCAAAGCATATGGGAGGATCCCTCTTGCTACTTTCTCCCTTGTCCTTCTTGAAGTTCCTCTTTGGGATGAACTTCTTGTTTTGGAAGAGCATCTTCCTTATTCTCCTTGTCATTAGAGCCAATTCTTCCTCATCAAACTCATCATCTTCATCACTTGAGTTTTCGGAAGATACTTTGAAGGCAATGGTCTTTTTGGCTTTGTTAGGTTCCTCCACTTGCTCTCTTTTGAGGGTCATCTCATAGTCAATGAGATTTCCTAAGAGCTCATCAAGTTGTACCTTACTCAAGTCCTTGGAATCCTTGAGTGAAGTTACTTTAAGTAGCCACTCCTTAGGAATACTTCTTAAAATCTTCTTTACTAGCTCCTCATTTGTGAATGTCTTCCCAAGAGATTTAATTCCTCCTATAATCTCCACAAATCTATCATACATTTCATTTATGGTTTCATCTGACTTCATCTTGAACAATTCATATTGGTAAATAAGGGAATCCATCTTATTCTCCTTTACTTGACTAGTACCTTCATGAGTAACCACTAAAGCATCCCAAATTTCATTTGTAGTAGACTTCATGCACACTTTATTATATTCACTTCTACTTAATGCAAAAAATAGAACATGAATAGCCTTATCATTTAAAGCCACTCTTCTTTTCTCTTGCTCACTCCATTCACCCTTAGGCTTAGCTACATGCACACCATCAATAATTTTAGTTGGGGTGAATGGCCCATTTTCTACAACATCCCACAAGTCAACCCCTTCTGATATAAGGAAATAATACATCCTATTTTTTCAATACAAGAAGTCATTACCATCAAAGAAAGGAGGTCTTACCATCGATTGACCTTTTTGTGCATTGAGGGTTGCCATTGATCTTTACTCCAAGATGATTAAATCTTGTAGAATGGAGACTTGCTCTGATATCACTTGTTGTCCCTTATAGCAACCCAAGAGGGGGGTGAATTGGATTCTAATTGCAAAATTAAAGATTAAAAGAGATTTAAACGCAAAGAAGAGAAAAGGAAGAATGATAACACAAGAGATTTATAAAGGTTCGGCTATCCCAAGCCTACGTCCTCTCCTCAAGGCCCTCCTTGAGAGTTAACTCCATTAAAATTCTTCTTTGGGTGAAGAATAAACCCCTTACAATCACTACAAGAGCAAACCCTTACTCTTTTATAAATCCCTTTATACTCAAGAGCTATTTAAAGCTCTATCACACTCAAAATTACAATAAGTGCTCACAACAACCTTAAATGAACTCTCAGAACAAAGAATTTACAACTCAAATATCAAGTTCTCAACATTAACTATGATAGCTCAAGTTCTAGAGAGAGAGAATAAAGAAAATCTTTAAAACCCAATAAATTTCTAAAAGATTGTTGTTGTCTAAAACTGTTTCCAGTCATAAATGGTGCCTATTTATAGTTTTTGCAAGAAAATAGCCATTGGGGGTGCATTAAATGCAAAACTAGCCGTTCAATCACTCAAAGCTCTATTTTATCGAGTTGCAAAAACCCAGGTTCAGTTGCCGGAGTTATTTACTTCGGCTGCCGAAGGTTGAAGCGCCAAAAAGCAGCTTTTGAAAAGTCATTTTTGGCTACCGAAATTCCCACTTTCGGCTGCCGGAGTGCTCTCTGGATAAAATGACTTTTAATGCTCAAAAACCATAATTTAAAGAGTGAACTTCGGCTGTCGAAGTGCTCTCTGGACAGAAAGTGTCAAACGGGCACTTAGGCTTCAGAAATGCATAACTTTTTTACCGAAACTCGGATTTTCGATCCGTTTGAACCGTTGGAAAGCTAATTTGATAAACTTTTCAATGAAAATACTTTCAAAAATAAATTTGCATTTCTCAAATGTGAAAATTTCATTTTAGTCTCCCTTGGTCAAGAAAAAGTTATAAGTAAAGACAATAAGAAATTAAGAGTTTAAAAAACTCATAACTTTTTGATCCGAACTCGAATTTTGATCCGTTTGAACCATTGGAAAGCTAATTCAATGTATTTTGCAACTAAAATACTTTTCAAAATTAATTTTTCTTTTTTGAAAAATTTATTTAATTTTTCCTTGATAAAAAATTAGGTGAAAACTAAGTTGAACAAGATATTCTTAGTACCACATAGACTTAAGCCAACATAATTAATAAAATGAGATTTACAAAATATAAAATAAATAAAAGTTATATTGTAGGTTTCCATAAATGTTTGCTTCCTTATATTGCTCTTCCTTAACTTTGATTTGAAGCAATTTGGCAATTTTCAGTCTATGGCCTACAAACTCAACACAAACACTTCCAAAGTATATTAATAGCACACTAATTGTTTATTATCATCAAAACATGAGTTAAGACACCTAAGTCCAACAAAAACCTTTAATTGAAGTTAAGTCATAATCAAAATTTTAATTAATTTAAAATCCCCACAATTTTTAAAAAAAAATTCGGCAGAATGCCGTCTATAATTTAGGGAAATAGTTCTTAAAAAACCTGTGAAAACACTCCCAATATATATATCTCAATCCCAAACTCAACACAACTCAATTTTCAACAATCTCAATCTCGATAATTCATTATTTGACAAATATAAAAAGAAACTTAAATATTTCATTAAATAAAAATAACAGTTTTACATTACAATGATTTACACAAATCAAAGATAAATTCCAAAATTTATTATACAACTGCTCAAGCCAAATTTATATACATACATAGTTACATATACATTACAATAAAATTTTACAAGGGTATAATCTTTATACCCAGTAAAAATCCAAAATGCTGGTCACTTTAGTCCCAAGCAGCTTACTCTGCTGCCTTATCTACCTCCTTACCTGCGACAGCAATAAGAAGCTATCATTGAGCCAATAACTCAGTGGTTTATACAACAATTAATCACAATTTTTCCAAGGTAAATCAATTTGAATATTAATACATATAGAATTATGTTTTATTTCTAAAGCTAGAAAATTTCTTAAATAAACCAATTTCCATCCATAATCGTAAAATCAAATTTTTGAGAAATCACACAGCTTAATCATGACTCCAATATCAAATTCATCCCACTAGCAAAAGGCTAATGAGGAATACCAAGGCTAGCTAGCACAAATATATGAGTATCCATTCAATTCGTCCTCAACCGGCACACACCTCAACACTTCAGCCAAAGAGGGAATACAAAATCAATTCATCCCACTAGGGAAGCTAGTGAGGAATTCAAACATATAGTCATGAAGACTGTGGTTTCAAACCATTTCAATAATTATCCAAATCTCAAAATATCCATCAATTCACATACAATTTAATTTTCCAAAATTTGGGCTAACAGCATAACATTCTTTGTCAACCAAATTATTCGATATCCATGAAGTCATAAATAAATTTCATAAATCATTCAATTAAAAGTTTAAATCGAAAATCAAATAGAAGTTAATTGTTGTGCACAAACCTCAAATGAGTCACCTCTTGGCCTTGACTCACTTTTTCTTGATCCTTCCCAGTGTCTCTTTCTACTGAAATACACAATTTAAGGTATTTTAATATTCATTCAACTCATTTCCATAATTAATCCAACACTTAAATGTATGCATACTAAATTTCTCTCACAATTTCCCCTCAAAGTTGAATTCTTTGTATGTGGTATGTTATGGTTACTATTCATTTGACCATTTAGTCAAAATGTTGATTTTTTTCATACTAAATAGATATGCTAATTTTAATTATCCCCACATACCACATTTTGGGTCACTATTATGTTGGCATTGATTGCCAATTGAATTTCTAAGCTCTTTAGGAGAAATTGCAATTTTTCAGTTTTGGTCTGAAAAATTTACTATTCCATTGGCCTATTCTACAGTGGAAATTTGGCTAACTTTTTTTCATCAAAGTTGTTCCTTAATGTCTTAACTTTAATTTTCTTTTTGAATCACTCCATTTGAAGTTTTTTAGCTCAAGTTATGGTCATTTAACCATAACTAGCCGGATTGGTCAATTCCAGAATTCTGGGCAAATTTTAGGTTCTGGTATATTTGGTGACCAAACTTGTGCTAGCAATTTGATTTGGTTAGAGGCTAAACTGGGTTATGAGTTCTTCATGAAATTGTTCTACTATGTCATAGCTTTCTAATGGTATAAAAATTAGGTCATTTGAACCTTCCTATACTAAGTTATGACCATTTGAACATGTACTGTTCATATGGTTAGTTTTGCCCAATGACAGGGTACCTAATCCAAATTTAACTAAATTTTACACTAACTTATGGTCAGTTTTAGAGCAAGATTTCTAAATGAAAATTGTTGCTTTGGGTCTTAATTTTCATCTCCAATTGGCCTCACACCAATTGGAGCAACAGAATTTCAGTTATACTCATTTGAATGAGCATAGGTCAAGCTGCCAGAATTGACCCTTGCACCTTCACAATTCAATTCTAATTTTAATCATTCACTCACATTCCAAATCACACCAATTGACCAATTTTAAGTCTCAATTAGGTCAATTGGCATCAATTCCCCAAATTTCCAAATTTTCCCCAAATTTTCAATGGCTAAGAACCCTAATTCACCAATTAACTCAATTCATTCAAATTAAAACTTACTAATCATCTTCACTTACTTAATTAAACTTGTGTACAAGGTTAATTAAATCAAAACACCTCATTACCCCCAACATCCCATGACTGCCAAATTTATCCAAGTTCCCTAACATGTCATTTTTGTTTCAATTTTACCAAACCTCACTAAATTTAAATGGCTAATTATGAATTGAAAGAGAGGAAGAGAGGGATTTCACTAACCTTTTGTTTTGAATTTCCAATTCTTTAACTCTTCAATTTTTGTCCTTCTATTTCTTGCTCCAACCTTCTTTCGAGACTCAAAAGCAAAGTTTAATTTGAGGAACTAAGGAATTAATGGCTAAATTTAGGGTTTATTCAAGCTCAAAATGAGCTTTAATAGAGGATTTGTAGGAGAGGAAGAGAGAGAGAGAGTGACGGCTTGGAGAAGGGAAGAAGAAACAATTTTTGTTTCTTTTAAATTTTACTTTTATTTATATGTAATTATCCCCATAATTACAAAATTAAAAATTAAATTGATTAATTGTGTCTTGCTTACATCATCTAGATGATGTCATAAACCTTATTTAAATTTTCTTTTCTCTTTTTACATATACACCTCTTTATTTCTAATAGATTTTTCATAAATTTAATTTCCTACATTTTAATGGACCTTTAGGCCATGAGTGGTGAATTGACCAAATTGCCCCTTACTAGTCTGATCCGTTTTTCCAATAGCATTTAATTGCTTCCGGAATTTTGATTCAATTGTTTGACCTTGTTCTCAACTCTTTTCTGTGATTTTCACATTTCCCCTAGCTTCGCAATAATTCTTAGGCCTGGGGTGTCACAATGTCCCACTCGAAAATAGGGCAGCGACTGATCTCACAGTCACTTTCCGGTACGGTCACTCATCGTTGTGGCTTTGGCTCATTTACCTTTTATGCTTTGTTTTTCTTATTTCCATTTTTCCTTCATATAATTTCTATTAATTTTTGTTTATAGCTTTTCTAGTTGACTTAAATATGGTTCTAAGCCTCTTGACTGTCCGGAGCGACACTGGTTACCGGAATAGTGAAATGTATAGAACTAATAAACATATGGGTGTTACAGGTATTGGATTAAGAGAGATGTATAGAGGATTAGCTCTCATACTTATATATAGTGATGTGACACACGGGTGTGTGAGTGCTCCAAATTATCTTTTGTACGAGTATTGTTTGAATTTGGTTGAATATGTTTATATATATTATATTTCATACTTAAATATGCATTAGCCTTAGATAGTTATAGAAATTGTATTTAAAATAAATATCTTACTCGATAAGTCGAACGCTCACTCACTCCTATTCAACTATTTTTCCTCAGGTAATAGGAGAATTTTTTGAGATTAACCTGCTTCCTTTCTTACAGGTTTACCAATAGCCGTTTAATTTTATTTTCTTTTTCTTGTTTTTAATCTAGAAGCTCCGCATGTGCTAGAAATGTTTTAATCTTGTTTGGACTATAATAATTCATTTCTTTTGAAGTTGCAAATCTATTATTTGGACATGTGAGATGTGTGAAATGGATATATACTCTGGATGAGGGAGCTGAGCTCCCATTTAATCATTTTGTCTGCTTAAGGATTGTGAGGGTGAGCTGAGCTCCCAAAATTGAAATGATTTGTGATTGCAGGTCGGGTGAGTTGAGATCTCCCCGTTGGATAGTCCAATTTATGGTGACTCTATTCGTTTATTTTCTTGAAATTGGACTATAATTATGGGTTTTATGGTTGGGCTAGGAATAGTAAGGCTTACTGCTGGCTTTGGGGACCTTATACTGACCTAAGTCCTAGTGCCGGTCCGACCCAGAATTTGGGTCGTGACAATCATATCCCATATTTATATATGGATGCCTTGTGTGTTTTACTAACTTGCAATTTGATTTTTTTTTTAATTTTAAAAATATGGGCAACTAAATTTTCAATTTAGCTAGGATAATAAAAAAATAACCTTTTAAATTACTAGGATATGGCTCATTAATTTTTTTTTATTTAATTAGGCCAATAAAAAATATTAACATTTTAAAATTTTGTTAAAAATTTTTTGGAGCTAAATGTGAAAGTCTATTAAGGATATGTTAACATTTAAAACTGTTCCAATTTAAAATAATTTTTTTGGGTGCATTGGCATCCATTTAGCCTTGTAAAATAGTGTTGGACGAATATAGTGTTTAGATCTAAAATTCTTGTATATTTCACAATTTGAATTTTTTAAAATTCATTTTTATTACTTAAAAAGAAATTTTAAAAATATTTCCCACTAATTTTTCAATTTAATTTAGCCAATGCAAAACAATATATAAATTATTACAATATGGACTTTCATTAGAAATTTTTATGGCTAAATGTGAGAGTATATTAAAAAGATATACATATTTTAACTCCAAATTAAAAATTAAAATTAAAATTTATATTACAAAAGCAAACATTGCACATAGGGATGATATAGAACCACTCACATACATAATATAATATACTTAAGGGGAAAGGGCCTTCAATAGCATGCTTTCCCTCTAAACAGTGATGGGCATATATATTCAACTGAGAGGTCCAATTAAAATGTAATATAAAAAAAATACACATGAAATAAATATAAGTTGTCAAGAGATTTTTTTTTTTTAAATAAACTAGTAAAAGAAATTCACAACAACCAAATTAAAAAAAAAAATTAACAGAACAAAAATTATGATTCAAATTATATAAGATAATGCACAATTACAACATTTTTGTTTCAAGAGAGACAAAGAAAAAAATATACAATTTGAAATCAATTAGTAAAATACGGGCAAGACAAGAGAAGTGATATGATCAAAACAAGCAATTCATCAAATATTTGGGTAGATCCTCATTACAAAGGATTTAGAAAAGCATTACAACTAGAGACCTCATAATAAATCGGTATTCATGTAGCTGATCAAAAAATTGGAATGAAAGCAATCGGATGGGATTAAAATATGAATTCATCTAGTGGTGATAGTCAAGAGTTTAATAGTTACCCATGTTTATATCAATGTCATTCAACACTAATAGAATTATTATTGATTTTGCAAACATTTTATGGAATGTGGTTGCACAAGTATACCCAAGAAGCACCTTAAGATAAGTATGGAGAATATAGGAATGTTAATAGATCCAATGAATCAAAATTAAGAGTAGGTGGAAGCATCAATATGAATCTTGGAGAAAGCATCCCAACAACTAAGAGGGGCTTTGAGATACATGATGAAAATGTTTATGGAGACAACATCAACACCTGTATCGCATGGAAATCCTCAAGATACAAATTCAACAGGAAATCACCAACAAACTAAATTCTTGCTATAATCTTGTACCATCATCTTTGTTGTTTCCTAAATAAGTATAAATTATATAGTTTGTTAAATTTTGCAATAAAAGGGAATAATGGAAGATCACCAATAAACTAAAGTTTTTTGCTAAGAGAACTTTGCTCTTTATTGATGCACCAAAGAAGTTTTCAGGAGCCCTAGTGTAGATTTGTCTCTACCTCCTAAATCTTTTTCTTTCTTTTTAGCATGAGAAGAAAGAAAATTACTTTGATCTTTTTTAATCATGAAAATTAATTGTTTTTCTTCACAAACAAACAAAAGTTACACAATTAAAAAAAAAAAAATCACATCATCATATCCCATATTTATATATAGGTGTCTTGTATACCTCACTAACTCATAATCTGATTCTTTTTAAAATTTTAAAATATAAGCAACTAATTTTTCAATTTAGTTGGGCTAATAAAAATAAACCTTTTAAATTATTAGAGTATGACTCATTAAATTTTTTTATTTAATTAGGCTAATAAAAAATTATTAATATTTTAAAATTTTGTTGGAAATTTTTTGGAGCTAAATGTAAAAGTCTATTAAGAATATGCTCACATTTAAAATATTCTAAATCAAAATAATTTTTTTGGGTGCATTGGCATCCATTTAATGCCAGAATACAGTGTTGAACGAATGTAGTATTTAGATCTAAAAATTTTAAAATATTTCCCACTAATTTTTCAATTTAATTAAGTCAATGAAAAACAATATATATTTGTTAGAAATTTTTTAATGGCTAAATGTGAAAGTCTATTAAATAGATGTCCATATTTTAACTTCTCCAAATTAAAAATTAAAATTTTAGAGGTTGCTAGCCCTACTTGGGTTCGTCATTGCTAAGAATGATCACTTATTGCAACAAATGAGAGAAAGCTAGAATGTTGGCCATATACGTGGGGTAAATGGAGCTTGGGAGGGTATTTATAGGTCTATGTTTTCACAAAATGTGACATTATGAGTGTAGACTTCATTTTTTGTATCTCTAAAAGTCTAGACTACTTAATACCAATCCAAAATTTCAAAATTTCATAAATCCATGGCAACATTTGTCACCAAAGTCATCTTTATGGGTGTAGAATTGCACAATTCTACACCGAGTGTACACTAGTTTACTATTGCCAATCTCACAATAGAGATTCTCTGTTAAGTCACTTATAATAGCGTCACTTTTCTCTCAACTCATAAGTTTGCACGTATAATGTTATAATTTATCAATATCTTACTGACTTGACCAACAATACCCGTACTGGGTAAATAGTTTTCATCCCACCTCATTTGATAAAACTTATGTTGCTTTTACCTCCTTTGGAAAAAAAAAAATTAAACAACAACCATTAAGTCAGGATAGACTTAGGAAACCCTAGAAAAATTACTCTGCAACAAAGCAATAGAGGTAGGTTCTTGCAAAATCCCTATAAAACACTCCATTGTTCTCCTCTTTCTCTTTCAAATGGAGATGCTTCACTAGTTCTTCATGTACTTTCTCCACTTCCACCATATCAGGTACAGCCTCCTCATCCTCTCACCTGCCCTCTTTCAAATATAATTGCTTTTCTCTAGCTCCCTTATGTAGTTCCAAGTTTTGATCAAAATATAGATCAACAATGGAAGAGGGTAAAGACGATTGAAACCCTAATTTAGGATTTGTATCAACATCATTAATTGTGAGAAAATTGGATGCTTTAGAGTATTCCATTATGCCAGCACACTTCAATTTGGAAAACCTTAATTTGAAATCGAAATAGAAAGGTAGAAGAAATGGAGGGAACAAGTTACAAACTAAAAATATGTTGTGGGAAAATTATTGTTTAGTATTTATATTTTAATGAAATTAACTATTTAATCTCTCTAAAAATATATTATTTAATATATATATATATATATATATATATATATATATATATATATATATATATATATATTTTAGCTTATAAATTGTTTAGTCTTTCTCATTATTTTAAAGCAATTTTCTATTAGTGAAGTTAACCAAAGAATGGAGAATAGTTGTATTATTCAAATTACTGAATAATTGATGAGACTAAATAATTGTATTATTCAAATTATAAGAACTGAATAATTAAGTTGAAAAAAAAATATTTTAAAACAACGAAAAAAAATAAACAGTTCACAAATTAAAAATAAAAAAATTAAATAATATAATTTTTAAAATATATATACTGAATAATTAATTTTATTAAAATATTATATATATACCAAAGTTGAATCCTCAGGCATTGTTGATGGGAACAGAGCCAGAGTTTTTTTTTATCTTTTTTAATTTTTTTTCATTAATTAATTTTTTTTATTGTCACATTTTTTTAATTTAATTATAGTCTTGAAAAAATTTTTAATATTATTAAATTAAAATTTTAATGACTGCCGCATTGCTTAATAATATGTCAATTCGGATTAATACAACACATAATAAGGACAAAATGTAAAAAGAAAAATGATTTGTCTTACGTTTAAATTTTTTAATATTGATGAAGAATTTTGAATAAAAAATTAATTAATTAATAAAAGGCTAAGAATTAATATACGTTTTTAGAAATACATCAAGTAATTATATGTAAGGTCAAATTCCAAATAAAAACCATATACTTTTTTTATTTTACTAATTTTATTTTTATAGATTTGTAATGATATATGAATTAGAAATTCAAATTCGTATTTCACGTCTTTAAATATATATATATATATATATATATATATATATATTAGTACTGTTATTGAATAATGCCCTATTAAGAAAAAGTATATTTTTAAATATGATAGGCAAAGAGTATTAAAAATTAATTTAAAGTTAAATCGACATGTTTTGATTATAAGAACTGTAAAAAAATTAAATAACTTTTTTAAATTGGTTTTTACAATATTATTTAAAATATAATTTTGAAAAATAATTTTTTAGCCTCTTAAACTTAATGGCAAATGAAAATTTAATATATAAAAATAATAAATTTTTATTATTCTTTTTCTAATATATTTTCCATTATTATTAGATTGCCCATATTAATTACTTTAATTACAATTGATTAATAGTATATTTATTAATAAAAATAATACATATAGACATATTAAAAATTAATAAATTAACTATTTTTTAAAAATAAAGTGGATTATGATTTAAGAGGAATAAATTTTTTTTTAATAAAATAAAAAAATTATTTATTAATTATTTTATTAATTCAATTTTATAAAATAAAATAATAATAACAATCTACAAATATAGAGCTTCTTCCATCTCCAAAAGAATACAAAATCTGCATGTTTTATTTTCCCATTTTTTACTCTTAAAATATAATTATATAAATAATTAATACAATACTCATATTATGCATAAATAATTTATCATTTTTATTTTTTAATTTAATTTTTTATTACATTCAAAATAAGGATAAATTATTATTATTAAATTAATTTTTAAATAATTTTTTTCATTTAATTTAATTTAAATAAATTTTTATCTATTATAATAATTAAATTTTAATTAATTTATAGTGTAATTAATTAAAATGCCTATTTAATTCTTTATATATATATATATATATATATATATATATATTAGTTTAAAATATAATAAAATTACTTTATTCAAAAAATAATTTAAATTTTATTAAATTTTTATATTTTACCATATAATTTATTTAAATCAATATTTATTTTTTAAAAATTATAAAAAAATATATTAAATTAATAAAAAATAATATTATTTTAAAAATATATAAATATAATATTTTTTGTTATTAATATAATAAAATATACTAAATTATAGAAGTATTTAATTTTAATAATAATGAAAATATATCATATTATTAATTAAAAATAATATTTATTATATTATTTTTTAAAAATATTATATTTTTACATTTTTGTAAAGTGTAAATTTTTTTTATTAATCTGATATATTTTTTCATAAAATAATTCTTTTACAAAAATATCATCATTTTACATAAATTTTTAATATAAAATAAATATATTTCACACAAATTAAAATTTTAAAATATTATATTTTTTTTATTAATATAACAAATTTTAAAAATACATATTATTTTAAATATAAATAAATAAATAAAAACTATTTAAATATAAATTTAATTTGATAATCATTTTAATTCAATTTTTATAACAATAAAATATTTCTTATTTACTTGACTATTTCAATTTAATTATTAAATTGACAATAATAATAATAATAATAATAATAATAATAATAATAATAATAAATCTTGAAAAGTAAAGTAAAAAAAAATATTAAATTATTAATATAAAAGATAATACACTCTTATTTATCAAATTTTTATATTTTATTTTTATAATTTTTTATATAAATTTTAATAACTAATTTTTTTTAAATTAATAACAGTGACTTTTATTATTTTTGTAATGTTTTAAATTATTTTTTATTTTAAATTATTATTATTATTATTATTATTATTATTATTATTATTATTATTGATGAGAGTAATATACGGTAAATTATATTTTTCAAAAATAAGTTTATAAAAAATGATGTAAATAATTTTTAAATATTATATTTAATTATAAAATATTTTAATTTTTTAAAAATAAATTTTAAAAAAATAATAATTTAAATCATAAATATTAAAATATTATAATAAATAATAATAATAATTAAAAAATAAAAATAAAAATTAATAAAAATAATAATTATTTATAAAAAATGACACGATATAAATATTTGACATTTCTTTGAAAATATTATATATATATATATATATATATATATATATATATATATATATTAGACTAATAATACAGTGATTTACTGTCTCACATTAAAAAAGAAAAAGATCATTACCGTGCAAGTGATTATAAATTAACGCTAATAAACCTCTTTCCATTCAAAATTTTTGGAATATCAAAAGAAACTGTAAAATTTTCATATATAAATAAAAGTCAACTCTACAATGAGCTTTAGCGGAGTAATATTTTATTGGAGGTGTCATGACCAATTCAAACCAAAGAATAGCCATGATTAGAAGGCAGATAAGCAGCTTTAAGTAGAATCTTAGGTACATTGTGAATTTATGATACGACCATGCATCCATGATCACGTGACTATCTGATCATCAAACCTACATTTCACACTTCATGGTTGGAAAATTCAAGGAGCTAAATCCCTTATCTGTAAACCTACCAGGATGGCAAAATCCTCAGTGCCGAAGACAACTATTTTTCTGGAAAAGAATGCACCATTCTAAATGCTATTAAAAATTAATTTAAAAAAAATTATTTTATTATTTTATTATTTTAATATTTTATAACTAAAACTTATCATATTTAATTTTCAATATTTTTTTAATATTCTTTAAAAAAGCAGTTTCAACAATAATAAACATGTCTTTAATGAGGAAAATTTTGCCTAAGAAATAAAATGTCATCAATCTTATATTGTCCTCGGTTATGAATAATAGCAATAACCATCATTATACAAATAAAAACATCTGTTTATCCTCCCGAAAGATCATAAATGAAAAGATCCCAAGTTCATGAATGGAACCACCCACCTGATAAATCTTTAACAGTGTCTAGTAATAGGGCATGTATCGCATTGGCCTTCTGAACCTAGGAACCTTCCTGCAGATATTGGGGTGGCAAAACAAAAAAAAAAAACAGAAGTGATGAAATGAACAACAGTCGACCAAACTAGGATGAGTGCAGAAAAAGCATACCCATATCCATAAGGGGAGTAGAAATTAGGCACGTATGGCCTCCTAAACCGGTAACCAACGTAAGGATTGAAATGCCTTGGTCGATACTGCTTCATCCCAGGAACATTGGTCCTCTTGGGCAAAACCTAAATGGCATATCAAATAAAAATAATAAGGATAAATCAAAAGCAAAATGGATCTCATGGAAATTTCATAACAACAACTGATGAGCATGCTAATTTCTTTGATAAAAGAATGAAGACTTGCCTTCAATTGACGTCCATGTAGTTCAGATTCATTCAAAAGCAAAGCCTCTTGTACAGCCTCTACTTCAAGGAATTCCACATAAGCAAAACCCTTTGGCTGGCCATACTTGTCTGTCAGAATAGTAACCCTGTTAACTGTACCACAAGATTGAAAGTGTTGTTGGACTTCTTCTGGTGTGCATGCATAATCAACCTGCATCATAAAATTATTCATCACGAGGTTTGCTTGCCAAATTTCAATCAACATCACATCATCATAAAAACAGATTTATAGTAACAAACAACCATTGCAATACGTTTTAACAACATTCCTTGAGCTGTAATTTTTGGGATAAAAGATTCCTTATCTACATGCATAATCCACCAACCCCGAAGAAAGTATAATATGATGCAAAGAAAAAATAATGATTATCATAACAGCATTGAATAAAAAAAATGTTTTATTTCTGTTACTGTTATTATTATCACTTTTTTGACACAAGCAATAATACTCTATATTTTCCTCTTTCAATCAACAACTCCTCAAATATAATAGCTATTGCATTGCCCCTGATCCAGCTCATTTAATCTTTGTGCATGGGTACTTTTGTTTGACAAGATCTTTTTGAGTTCACGGTTCAAATTTTGGAATGTGCATTAGCCTGAACAAGTTTAAATCACCAAATGTAAGGGTGCATAATTGCATGCAAAACTGCCAAATCAGCTTGCCAGAGTGCATCCATCCAAAACAAGCACACATTCATTACGTCCACAAAAATCAAACCAGCATTTTCCAACTAGCAAAGTATCAACCTTCTATATCATCAAATCATCCCACAGCCATTCCTTTTTCAAATGTAGAGCTAGAAAGTAGAAACCATAATTTTCCAGAAGTTCATCTCTAATTTTGCTTTTTCCTTCTATCAGTAACAACTAGCACTTCTTGGATAAATGAAAAAAAAATTACACTTTTATCACTCCCCTTTTCACTTTTTTAAGAAAAAAAAGGCATCATTGTTTCATTTCTCCCATCAATAGACTTGACGGTTTAAGTGGTGGTTGATGCACTTCTGCGTCTGCATAATGGGGAGAAAAAAAATTGAACACTCTGAAGTTATACAGTGAAGATTACATACTCAAGTCTCAACTCAACCATATAGGATAAACCCTTGTCCATATTTCTGATCCTTGGCTAAGGTTATTTTTTCCCACAAGTAGTTTTTTTCCCCTCCATTTCTACTCCACCTTCAAGGACTGCAAACAAGCTACATGTTTCCATTGTTCCCTTGTCTATAAAGCAAAGATCCCAACTTACAGCATATACAAGTCAATAGCAAAGGACATGAGAACAGTTTTTCATGATAATATATGCACAACCATAGAGGTAGAAGCAAATTAAACGTATGAATGTACATATATATATATATATAACCAACAACAACAATATAAGAAGTTTTGAGACTAATTGAGATTTCTTTATAAAAGATTTTCCCTATAAATCATAGAGGAAAAGCTAAGACGTCTAAAGATTACTTAATAGTTGTATACATGAAATTATTCATAGTGGATCTTATAATGGAAAATTTTCCAGCCAATTAAGCTGAAAAGACATCAAGTGTTCAGCATTATGCTAATTAAATGATAATTAGAAAATGATATTCTAGCAAAAAAAGGAAAAAAAAAAAAGACGTCTTATACTAGATGTTCATTCTGTTCAAAACACAGGTTTCCAAAGTTAAATGTAAGAAGAAAAATATTTATTACCATGTCAATCTAAATATGTCCTAGTTGGATTATTCACAGATCTTAAAATGCTCTTCTTCTTGAGTTTAAGTAAAACAATAATGCATATGGTAAACCCTTTAGTAATGACTAATGAGAAATGACAAACCCCAGAAGTGTCTAAAGTCAACAATAAGATGACCAAGTCAATATTAGCTAATTAAAATTTTAAGAACTCATTGTAAGTTCACTTGTTAACGTGAAAACAAACATTTGTCAAGCACTTCCAATACTTTGGATAAAACAACTAGCAATCAAGAGGTAAGACGCCATTATACCCTTCACCACATCTGCTTAATGACCACATTTTCCGGAAGCACCAACCACCAACAGCAGTGACGAGGCTCTGCAGTCTGCAACTCAGATTGCATATCCTGATTTGCCTGATGCCTCTGCCCTTCAAAAGGAATGACTTCTATTCTCACACATCATGGTTGAAGCATCTCAATTACATACTACCATCGATTCCAGTAACCTCCAATAAGCCTTTTGCTTGCTTCTTTCATGCAATTTCTTTTGAAATAAATTTACATCATTCTTCATATCGGAACTCACTCTCTCTCTCTCTCTCTCTCACTTATCTTTCCTTTTTTTTTCTTTCCTTTTTTTTTTTGTTAAAATTATTTCTTTCTTTTGAATTTTTTTTTCTGCTTTTCTTTTTTGTCCCCTTCAAATGTTCTTTTATTCCTTTTTCTTTTCTCTCTTTTTTTCAGTAAATTTATCATATTTTCCACTCGTTTTGTTTTCATTTCTTTTGTCTATTAACATGCAGGACTTTTTTAATCTCTCATAATACAAGCTTATTTAACACAAAAATGACTGGCCAACCCCCAAAAGACAGTACAACTATTCCAGCGCTAACAAACAGAGAACTTGAAGAATAAGAAGAACCCTGCGATCATAGTGAGACGTAAAGTCAAACCATGATTCTCAATGGTGGAAACCACATCAACAGCAAAAACAAGGAAATTAATGTAAGTGATAGGTCAAAATGGTAAAACAAATCCCACAGGCTGAAGGGAGGATTTCTCATTTTCTTTTCTTCTTTTTCCCTTTTAGGTTTAGAGGGGGCAGTATAGCTGGGCTGTTGAGATTTGGACATTTGTTGTTTTATTAGATTACAGACAGTATTTGATAAATGAATTGAATTTGATAACTAAACAGGCTTGCATGTCAAACAAGTAAGGATTTAACAATTCTTTTTCTTATATGCTACTTATGTGCACATACTTTGTATGTGTACATAATAACATATTTAAAAACAAGTGTGTGATAATAAAAGAAAAAAAAATTGCGTCTACATTACTATTATATATATATATATATATATATATAATTCACAAGGCTCTTCAAATGCAAGCAATAAAAGAAGGCTTCCAAAGTCTAGAGATTTTACACTTGAAATGGGACAGACCAGCAATTTTTTTTAATAATATTACTGTGGTTGTCATAAAATAAGCAGAAAGCAAATCAAAGTGTGCTTAGCTAGTGTATTCTGGCATTGGTGTGTGCATGTGTGTGCGTGCGCACACACAGGCACACACTCACTCACTCTTATTGCCAAATGCCAATCTATTCATTTGGCTTGAGAATGTCATAATATATAATTTACAAGGCTTTTAAATGCAAGCAATAAAAGAAAAGCTTCCAAAGTCTAGAAATTTTACACTTGAAAAGGGACAGACCAGCATTTTTTTTTTTAATAATATTACTGTGGTTGTCATAAAATAAGCAGAAAGAAAATCAAGTGTGCTTATGTAGTGTATTCTGGCGCTGGTATGTGTATATGTGCACACAATTATTGCCAATCTATTCATTTGGCTTGAGAGTGCCATAATAAAAATTTAGTCCAAATTAAAAGGGACCATGTAATACTATATTAGGTGTCAACTGTAAAATATTAAATTACATTAACAAGTAAACATTAAAAATAATCAATGAAAACCTAGGGGAGCCATGGAAACCTCAGGTTTCCAAGCGGATCCACCACTGCAGGTTAATATAAATATAGAAAAGATTGGATATGCCTTTTGTTCAACAAATAAACAGTTTATACAATTGCTGTACAAAGAATTACTCAATTCATCTAATCTTCTCCACAATTTATTAGCTCACTGAAAGTGCATTCATGCACATATTTTATACAACCACAACACCTAAATGAACAACAGAAAAGTAACAGGGAGTCGTATGCTTCTGTAAAATGATTTTCAACATGGATACTCAACTCAATTCAACTCAACTAAGCCTTTATCCCAAAAATTTGGGGTCGGCTATATGCATTATCTTTCTCCACTCTGAACGATTTTGGGTTAAATCCTCGAAAATGTGCAATGCTTCTAGGTCATGTTGTACTACTCTCCTCCAAATCAGTTTAGGTCTACCACTTCTTTTCTTTCTATCCTCTATCCTAACGTGCTCTACTTGTCTAACTGAAGCCTCCGTATGTCTACGCTTCACATGACCAAATCACCTCAATCTCCCTTCTCTCAACTTATCCTCAATTGGTGCCACTTCTACTTTTTTTCTAATACTCTCATCACGGACTTTATCTAGTCTAGTATGACCACTCATCCACCTTAAAATTCTTATCTCCGCAACTCCTGTCTTAGAAACATACGACTCCTTCAGTGCCCAACACTCACTACCATATAACATGACCAGTCTTATGGCTGTACGGTAAAATTTTCCTTTCAACTTATTGGGAATCTTGCGATCACATAAAACTCCTGCAGCACATCTCTACTTCAACCATCCGGCTTTAATTCTATGACTACCATCCTCTTCACATCCCCCATCTACTTGAAGGACTGAGCCGAGATATTTAAAGTGATTACTTTGGGACAATATCACTCTAGCCAAACTAACTCCTTCCCTATCACTAGTTCAGCCTTCACTGAACTTGCAATGCATGTATTCTATTTTCGTTCTACTTAACTTAAAGCCCTTTGACTCTAGAGTACTTCTCCAAAGCTCTAACTTTCTATTGACTCCTTCTTACGTCTCATCTATCAAAACTATATCATCCGCAAACATCATACACCAATAGATACTCTCCTGTATATGTTTCGTTAATTCATCTAAAACTAATGTAAAAAGGTAAAAGCTTACAGCTAAACATTGGTATAATCCAACTGAGATAAGAAAATCTTTGGTGTCACCTCCCACTGTGCGCACAATAGTAGTTACTCCTTCATACATGTCTTTCCACACTTGTATGTACCTAATAGATACCCTTTTTTGTTCTAACACTCTCCATAAGACATCTCTTGAACACTATCATAAGCCTTCTCCAAATCGATAAAAACCATGTGTAAATCTTTCCTTACATCTCTATATTTCCCCATCAAACTTCTAATGAGAAAGATCGCTTCCATAGTTGAACGATCAGGCATGAAGCCAAATTGATTAGGAGAGATAGAAGTATCATGACGTAGTCAATGTTCCACAACTCTCTCCCACAACTTCATAGTATGACTCATGAGTTTAATTCCCCTATAGTTTAAGCAACTCTGTATGTCTCCCTTATTTTTAAAAATAGGTACTAAAATACTCCTCCTCCATTCATCGGGCATTTTCTTTGAATTTAGAATCTTATTAAACAATTTAGTTAACCATGCCACTCTCATCTCTCCCAAACACTTCAGCACTTCAATTGGTATTCCATCGAGTCTACAGGCTTTACTAACTTTCATTCTCTTAAGTGCTTCCTTTACTTCTAAATATCTAATCCTTCAAGTATAATTCACATTCTTTTCTATTGCTCTGTAGTCTATATTCACGTTATTACCATTTTGACTATTATTAAAAAGATCATCAAAATAATTTCTTCATCTTCTTTTAATGTCCTCATCTTTCACCAACATTTTTCCTTTTTTATCCTTAATGGACCTAACCTAACTTAATTGAGATCTTGACATTTTTTTTCTCTCCTCATTGCTAGTCTATAAATATCTTTCTCCCCTTCTTTAATTTCAAGTTTCTCATATAACTTTTCATAGGCCTGCGCTCTGGCTTGATTGACTACTTTTTTTGCTTCTTTATTTGCTATCTTGTACTGTTCATATGCCTCATTATTATCACACTTAGGTAATTTTTTATACTATTCTCTCTTTCTCTTCACTGTCTTTTGTACTTCCTCATTCCACTACCATCTCTCTTTTGAGGGTGGTCCATGTCCTCTAGACTCTCCAAGTACTTTTCTTGCTACTTCTCTAATCTTTGCTGCCATCTATATCCACATACCATTGGCCTCCATATCCAACTTCCATGCTTCGAACTCGAGAAGCTCATTTTTGAACTTCACTTGCTTTACTCCTTTGAACTCCCACCACTTTGTTCGAGCTACACTATTTCTTCTAACCTTACTTGAATTGTTCCTAAACTTGACATCTAAGACCACTAACCAAAATTGACTTGTTAAAGCCTCTCCCAGAATGACCTTACAATCCTTGCATAGAGCTCTATTTGTCTTTCTGTTTAAGAGGAAGTCAATTTGGCTTCTATATTGCCCACTTTTGAAAGTTACTAAATGTGACTCTTTTTATAAAGTAAGTATTTGCTAGTTTTAGGTCATATGCCATAGCAAAATCCAGAATTCTTTTTCCCTCTTCATTTCGGTTACCAAATCCAAAACCTCCATGAGCATTCTCATAGCCTTACCTATCACTTCCTGCATGTCCATTCAAATCTCCACAGATGAAAACATTCTCTTCATTCGGTATGCTTTGCATTAGATCATCCATATCTTCCCAAAACCTTTGTTTACTCTCACTATCTAGTTCTATTTGCGAGGTATAAGCACTAACTACATTTATTATTTCTCTTTCTAGTACTAGCTTTACTAGTATAATTCTATCTCCTACTCTTTTCACACCATCTTTCAATGTCCTGTCTATGATTATGCCCACACTGCTCTTATTTCTCTCCTTTCCGATAAACCACAGTTTATACCCTGAATTACCCGCTTCCTTACTTTTCTTTCCTACCCATTTAGTCTCCTGAATGCAAGCAATATTCACTCTTCTCCTTTCCAATATATCCACAAGCTCCATTAATTTTCCTGTAAGTGATCTAATATTCCAATTACCAACCCTGATTCTCCTATCATGCTCCTTCCTAATTGATCTCCTTCTATGATATCTTCTATTGTTCTCTATGCCTATCTGATGTTCTATTCCACTATTTATTTTACTATCTGTCCTATGGACTACCTTCTTTACCCACACCCATCCATGATGTGGGAACCCTTGCTCATTTAACACCACACCCGGGAATCGGCATGGTGCGTCGCTTTCGGTGAACGCCCTACACCCTTACATATTTCTCACTACACCCGGGTTCCGATGTAGCGTGTCGTAAGCAGAGGATGCCCCAACGTTTATATCGATTTTCAGCATGGATGATAATCAAAAAGTCTATTACAAACACCTAGAGCAACAAGTGTTCCCTAAGAGTTTTTTTTTTTTTTTTTTTTTTTTTGGGGGGGGCCGAGGGGGGTAGACCTAAATTTACTTAACTTGGAGGAGACTAGTACAACATGACCTAGAAGCATTACACATTTCTGAGGATTTAACCCAAAATCGTTTAGAGTAGAGAAAACGAATCCATATAGCCAACTCCAAATTTTAGGGATAAAGGCTTAGTTGAGTTGAGTTTTGGGGAGGTGGGGACCAAATATACATCTTACAACCTAGACGCCGCACTACCACATGCATGCATGTTATATCTATAAAATTTACTGATGGATGGAAGAAGGATTGTATTTTGCACACAATGGACCAAGTTCTAAGGTTAGGTAAAGAAAATAAAGGGTGGGAAGCAAATATAAAATACATGAATTTATGACATGCATAATAGTAAAGGCATTGTATTTCAAAAAGAAAATTTATGATGACCAATGCAAAAACAGGGCTACTATTTTTCTTAACTGAACAGGCCAAAAAAAGAATGTTCAGCCAGACATGTAAACAAGAAATTTTGATTAAGGGCTAAAGAAAATCACACAATATCATGCAACTCTTAAGAGAAAAACTAAGATATAGAACCTAGCTTTGGAGAAAAAAAAAAAAAAGAACAAACAAAGGAGGTTATCTATTTTCTCACATTGCCAACAAACACAGAACGAGAATCCGCTTCCTCCTTATTTGCTTGGTTAGCAGCAGCACTAGCTGGATCTGTGAACGACATTACAGCACACAAATAATAAAGATAATAATGTGAGTTATAAACTTCCAGACAGGCGTTGAGAGGACAAGAAGAAAATTCATACAAGAAGAAGACATTTGACTGTATTAAAAATTCAAGAAGCATCTTATTCTAAGTCAGAAAAAACATACAGCACAAGCTTACAAGCACAAATCTAATCATAATCCATATTAACAGATGCTCTACATCATGAATCTGGAGGCATGATGAAGGTTAAAAAAATTTTATACAAAAAAAAATGAAAAATATAAAATCTGCCAACTCCAATCTGGTTAAAATCTTCAAAACAGTGAAAAATCACACAGACCAAAGAAGAGGTAGGTTAGATGGTTTTTTTAGAAAAAAAAATGTTTGATAAAGAAATGCATGCCAAAATATGGGACATACAACACCACTAGAAAATTGCAGAACACAGGCAAAGAATAGTCTTCTAATCACAGGTATTTGGTCATCGAAACAAGAAAAATATGTTCTCCATGCTAACAGCACATTTACCAGTGCTATTTTTTAAATGATTAAAAGAAAACGCAATTAAAAAGTACCCCGAGTTTTTGAGGACATCAAATAGATGTTTGCTGAAATTCTCAAACCACTCATTTTCAAATCAAAGCCTGATAAGAGTGCATGGACCACCAAAAACTACAAAAACTGATTTCCAAAGGAGACAGAAAAAAAGATGAGTCTGTGCTTCCTTTATATGCAATCATCTCTCTTATATCATTTTTGTAATATCTCTTCTCGACAAAAGTGTCAAACATCATTTTTTGATCAAATTACAGGAGAATAAGACGGGAATAATCCAGATGTGAAATATTATCTAAACCACCAAAAGAAGCATAATCAAATCAAAATAGCCACCCCACAACTCCCTTTGACCATCAAATTTTCCCCGGAACCAAACAAGGAATAGACTTGTAACAGCAGATCCAAATTCCTCTACAAGGTAGAAAAACAAAACTCGTAGTAGAAGATAGAAGAAAAAGGAGTCAAAACCTTGAACAGCGCCCATCTCCTTCTCAACCTTAGCTTGCATCTCGCGAAGAGCCGCCGCTTCCTCCTCCATCTCCTTCAACCTCTTCTTCATCTCATCCAGCTCCTGCAACATTACACCCACGTAGAGCGGTGATGATTATAAATCAATACAAGAAAGTTAAGTAAATAGCTTTTCGAATATAGAAACATCTAAGATCGATTAAATCACTAGGGTTTTTATCATCTCTATGCAAAATTCAAACTGAAAGAGATAGGACCTTGACGGCGTCTTCATCGGCGGCGGACATGTCGACGTCGGCGTTGTGAGAGTCCATATCGCCTTCCACGTCAGGAATCTCCCCCCCGTACACCTCATGCTCTTCTTCCTCCATACCTCTGGCTCCGATTAGATGTTTCCAGAAGCAAGAAAATCCCTCGGCGCCCCAGATGCTCGGTTTATATAGTGTGGGACACGGGGTTAATCAGATGATTAAAATGTCGTCGTTTCATGTGATTGTTTGTCGGAAACAATGCGTCCTGGTAGTTTGGTATGATCAAGAGGATTGAGATTTTTTTTTTTTAGTATTTTATAATTTGGTTTTTAGATATAATAAAAATTATATTTTAATTTTTTATTTTTTATAAAAATAAATTATCCTTTAAAATATATTTTTATTAATAAAATAATTTTTTATTAAAATTTTTCTTGTAAGTGAGTAAACAAAAATTAATATTGAAAAGTGAAAATTTATCATCTACTAAGAAATGATTCGAGTGCTTATAACCGATGGGTAGCCTTTTTTTTTCTCGAATTCCTTTTTATCTCGTTTCAACATAAAAAGCTTGATAGATCCATTTATATCGCTTGAATACTTGATACTAATCTAATTTTTATACTAATTGAACATCTCTAACTCATAAGGTAACTTTTAAGTAAAGCAAAGACTTAAGTAATATCAACCAACCTAAATTTAAAACTAAATTATTATAAATAAAAATTGTTACTGTTTTAACTCACTAACAAGTAATAATAAATTTTAAGAAAAAAAGTTCAAATAAGGTACTCAACTTCATGAAGAAGTAAAAATAAGCTAGTTTTGACTTTTAAATTTCTAAAATAATTAAATATTAATTTTATGATTTTAAATATTAAAAATATTTATTATTTAAAAACTAAAAAAAAAATCCTAAAATCTATCAAACTAGAATCGAAAACCATTCCCCATCCCCTATCTCCTTAAATCTATCTCTTATTTCCCTCCTCCTCCTCCTTCAAAATTCCATTTCTCATTCCCCTTCTTCTACTTCTTTTAAAACTCATTTCCAATTCCCCTTTTTCTTATTCTTCTTCTTGTTAAACCCATTTCCACCTACAATGAACCTAGTGATTTGTTGCTCCCAATGTCACGATCTAGAAAAAGAAAGAAATAGGCCAAATCACATGAATTTGAGTTTGGTTGGATGAAATAAATATTGTTTTGGCTATAGGTTGAATTTCTAGGTTGATGTTAATAGGTTGATACTTGATTTTCTGGGTTGATGTTAATTGGTTGTTTTTGTTTTCTTGGTGTTCCTGTAATTTTTTTTTTATTTAAGTTTGTTGCAATTTGCAAATGTGTTTTATTGGTGTTTTTTTGAATTTTGTTGTAATTTGTAGATGTGTTTATATTTTTTTACATGCAATGAATCTTGTAAAATTTAATCAAAGACCAGTCGTATGAAAAATAGGGATGGCAGTAAGCATTGCGGGTATTCAACTTAACCGAACTCTAATGCAATGTATTTAGATGGTATGCAACCATATTTTGAAAAGAATTTAATTTTAAGTAAAAATACTTTGATCGGATTTAAGTTTTATATGTTGAGTATCCGTTATCCAAATCAATATAGATAAATAAATAATTAAATATAGAATTTTTTTATAATAATATTTATAAATTTTTTATGTATTATATTTTAAGTAAATAGAATTTTAATATTTTATATAATTATTAAAATTTTAAAATTTATATTATTAATAATTTTAATGTAAATTAATAATTAAAATATATAAAATTAAATAGATTTAAGTATTTTTTAGATAATAATAATCGAATTTACGATGAATTCAAGTAATTAAAAATAAATTTTACTTGAGTTTGAGATGAATTTAAATATTAAAAATAATAACAGACTTCAAATTCGAATATGATAATTTTCACTAATTACATCGCTAATGAAAGATAATTTTTCCACCAACAAGCTCAAATCCAAGATCCAACTGTATACCAAAATCAAGCCCATAGCCAATTACTTTAACAATGGGATAAAGTGAGAAATTGATGAAAAATATAAAAAGGATGCTGCTGGTATGAATCCAAAGCTGGAGTAGGATGCATTTGTTTTCCAGCAAGGCTGCAACAAACTTCAATTCAACTAACTGCAGATGTGTTCCTATTGATGTTCTTGTGATTTTGCATTTTTTTTTTTTGAGTTTTATCCAATTTTCAGGTTTTGTTTTATTGTGCTTTTGTAATATGGAGATATTTTCTTAATTTTTATTTTGATAAAAATAAAAATTAATTTTTAATATTAAAAACTTAAGGAAATTAATATTTTCATTATTAAAAATGTTATTTTATTGAGTGATGACTAATTTAGACTTAATTTGAAAACTGTGAGGTTTTTTAACCCAAAAGTTTATTTTGAGTTTATTTCATAAATTAAATTATAAATTATCTTTTTATCATAATATTCTTTTATACCTTTAAGTTTTATTTACAAAAAATTCAAAATAATAATAATAATAATAATAATAATAATAATAATAATAAATTATTATTATTATTATTATTATTATTATTATTATTATTATTATTATCTTGAATATATCTATATAATATATAAATATGCAAAGGGAGAGAGAACATTAGTTTTACCCAAATTACCATTCATTATTTATAATATTCATAATTATATTTTTTACTATTTAATTTAATTTTATAATTTATATAAATTTAAAATTCTTAATACTTAAAATTTTATTATTTATATAATTTTAGAGTTCATATAAAATTCTTAGTCTAGACTTACTGTACTAACACTCACACCCAGGTAATTACTAATTGGGAGGAGTCTTGGCAATGCTTATGAATCCAAACACATATCCAAATCCAAAGGCTCAGCCCCAATGAGCACGCCCACTAACTAACTCACGGACCTCATTAAATAATTGGGTCATACTGAGAATCAAGCCTCATCCCTTAGGATTTTCTTTTTTCTTTCAAGAACACACGCACACACAGGAATACAAGACTTACTGTATTAACACTCACACCCAGGCAATTATTAACTGTAAGGAGCCTTTGCACGCTTATGAACTGTCACGACCCAAAATTCTGAACCGTGACCGGCGCATAATTTAAGTATTCTTAAATCATGCAAGCCTTATCAGAGTATCTTGAACGAATATATAGTCAATTACTAATCCCAAAAATAGACAAAATCTAAATAAATAAAATGCTGAATAAACATCATAAATATCCCATAGGTAAACTGCGGAGTCTCTACAGATTTCAAATAAAAACTTAAACTGTTCAATAAACTAAACTAATTATTAGCCCGAGAAAACATGAATTCGGGCATACCATGAGAACAAATCAAAGTCGTCCCTCTCCAGAAAATGGACTGAATATTTGGATCACCGAAATTCTACCGATCCAAACAGATAATGCATAGAAAACGTGGTTTGAGCTAGATGCTCAGTGAATGATAATTATAGCACACAACGGAATAGGAACAGGCAGACGCTTGATTAATTTCACAATAAATTTTCTATTCAATAAAATCATGCTCATGCTGTCAAAATCATTAATAAAATAATTTCGTAAAACATATATATAAAATAAATTCATTCAATAAAATTTTTATGGTACAGTGCACCAGGGTGATGATACCCCACATCACCAAAGGTCAGATGGTAAGCGCGCTACCAGATATCAGATACTTTCCTCCTCCTTCACAGATATCAATGCATATGATACTAATGCAACCATAAACTGCAATGATGCATGACTCAACAATGCAACCTAATACCGTGATAGTCCACACGGCGGGGCCAGATAACAGAAACAGATACTGGGCACAGGTACCAATTCAAAACAGAAAACCAATTTGTACAAATCAATCAAAATCAATAAAAAAAATTTCAGATATCAAATAATAACTGATAGTGCAATTCCAATAGTGTATTTCAATAATTTCAGAGAGTCGAATAAATCAAATCAATCTCAAATCAATTCAATAAAATCAAATCAATCTCAATTCAATTCAATAAAATCAAATCAATCTCAAATCAATTCAATAAAATCAAATCAATCTCAAATCAATTCAGTAACACATCGGTAAATTTTATAGTCAAATATCAATCAATATAAATACATTAAAGGCCTGTTCCCGGAATCCTAATGGGTCTAATGCAGAGATAGTTAGCAAAATCAATTATTTAATCAAAATTGAAATAAAATTTAATAATAAAATAAAACTATAGAAAATCACATATAAAATCATTGTTAAAATATTAATTTAAAATTTTATTTAATAACAAACTTAATGCTAAGAAATTTTAAAAGGGACAAAAACGGTGCCATGCACTATAATTACCACTCACCTGGAACCTCCAAGACAATAATTATTTTCAATGGAAGAGAGACAATTTCAATTGGCTGATTGAATATTCGAATCTCCTACACACCCAAAATATTAAAAGAAAAATATTAAATAATAATAAAATAAAACTTTAATATATATATATACATATATATAATGATTCGGTGAATATATAGATGTATGTACAAAATCTAAATTCAATGTTACTATTAATCATGATCAACCCAATTCAATATCAATGGTCAAAGAGAAAATAAATTTTTTAGAGTAGTTGTAACAGATCAAGAAAATAAAATAAAATTAAATTCACCCATTACTGAATAAGGAATTAGAATTCTTACCTTGAAAACAGAATCGAATGTGATGAATAGAGAAGTAAAAATTTAGGGATTCTCTGTTGAGAGTATTTGATAGAAAAGGAGGTGACAAATAGGTTTTGAGAGCAAAATTTAGCAGAAGAGATTATTAGGGTATATATATATTTCAAGAGTTCTATTAGGTGTAGAATGGGCTAAGAGTTATTATTGAACTGGGTTGTTCAGATTGCAGATATATATTTAATTTCAAAAATAATATATATATATATATCTAAAAATAAATAAGCAGACCATCTAATAAAAATATATATTTTTTATAAATATATTAAATTATTGTTAACTAATTAAAATAAAATAATAATAAATAATAATTGTATATGGGTTTTCACATACTTCCCCCCTTAAAAAAAATTCGGTCCCCGAATTTGGATAGACAAAAATTCTAACCTGAAGAATCAAATAAATGAGGATATTTGGCTCGCATTTCAGATTCTGCCTCCCATGTGGCCTCACTACTTGAGTGATTATGCCACAAGACTTTGACCAAAGCCACTTCCTTAGACCGGAGTTTCCTAATTTGTCGATCTAAAATCTTTACTGGTTTCTCCTCATATGACATATCATCCCTAAATTGCATGGTTTGAGGTTGTAAAACATGAGATGGATCTGGTACATACTTCCTAAGCATAGAAATATGAAAAACTGGATGTACATGTGCAAAACCAGGTGGAAGGGCTAAACGGTAAGCAACTGCTCCAATTCTCTCCAAAATTTCAAATGGACCAACAAAACGAGGGCTAAGCTTCCCTTTCTTCCCAAACCTCATGATTCCTTTCATAGGGGAAACTCTCAGAAATACATGATCACCAATCAAAAATTCTACATCTTTACGCTTAGGGTCAGCATAACTTCTCTGTTGACTTTGAGCAGTCAAAAGTCGATCACGAATTAGTCGAAGTATCAACTCTGGTCTAGTAAGCCTTCTTTCTCCAACTTCATCCCAACAAACCGGTGACCTACACTTTCGACCATATAATGCCTCATATGGAGCCATCTCTATACTTGCCTGATAACTGTTATTATAAGCAAACTCCACTAAAGGCAAATGATGATCCCAATCGCCACCAAAATCCATAACGCATGCACGAAGCATGTCCTCTAATATCTGTATGGTCCTTTCTGACTGTCCATCCGTCTGAGGGTGAAAAGCAGTACTAAAGTCTACTCGTGTTCCTAAAGCTTCTTGGAATTTCTTCCAAAATCGAGAAGTAAACTGAGTACCACGATCAGAGATAATGGAAACTGGAACTCCATGAAGACTAACAATCTTGTTTATATACAACTGTGCAAGTTTAGCAAAGTCATATGTAGTCTTCACAGGAAGGAAATGAGCAGATTTTGTCAATCTGTCCACTATCACCCAAATTACATTGTAACCACCTCGTGTACTAGGTAAACCCACAACAAAGTCCATGGCAATATGCTCCCACTTCCACTCGGGAATAGGCAATGGCTGAAGTAACCTGATGGTCTCCGATGTTCCGCTTAACTCACGACAAGTCAAACATTTAGCAACAAAGTCTGCAACATCCCTCTTCGTGCCACCCCACCAATAATGCTCCCTTAAATCACGGTACATCTTAGTTGAACCTAGGTGTACTGTGTAAGCAGAATGGTGTGCCTCCTCCATGATTTCTCTTCTCAACTCATCAACATTGGGGACACAAAGTCTAGTGCCATAACGAAGAACTCCATCATCATTCAACATGAATCCTTGAGCTTGGCCTTGATGAATATTATCTATAATCTCACACACCGAGAATCCTCTTTGAGCAAAACCTTAATTCGATCAATCAAGATAGGCCTAACTCGAAAATGTGCTAAGAATGATCCAGCTATGATTTCAAACTCTACTCCTTGATCTAGCAACCCATGTAATTCACCAATCAGAGGCCTCATCTTGGTAGATATATGGGCTAAACTACCAGAAGACTTCCTGCTTAGAGCATCAGCCACTACATTAGCTTTTCCAGGATTATATCAGATAGTGCAATCATAATCCTTCAAAGAATTCTACCCATCTCCTTTGCCTAAGATTAAGATCACGTTGGTCAAATATGTATTTGAGACTTTTGTGGTCGTGAAGATTTCACAAGTCTCACCATACGATAGTGCCTCATTTTCAAAGTAAAAATTATCTGCGACCATTTCCAAATCATGAGTTGGATAATTCTGCTCGTGCCTTTTCAACTGACGAGAAGCATATGCAATAACCCGTCCATGCTGCATCAAAACACATCCTAAACCAATCCTAGAAGCATCACAATATACTACATAACTCCCTGATCCAGATGGAAGGGCTAACATCTGTCAGTAGTTAAACGAGTCTTAAGCTCCTGAAAACTTTTCTCACAAGCCTCAGACCACTGAAATTTCACATTCTTCTGTGTCAATTTAGTCAAAGGTGCTGCAATACGAGAGAAGTCTTGAACAAACCGTCTATAATACCCTGCTAAACCCAAGAAACTACGAATCTCTGACACAGTTGTGGGTCTAGGCCAATGAAGCACTGCTTCAACCTTTTTCTTATCAACGGACACCCCATCCTTAGATACTGTATGGCCTAGGAAAGCCACACTATCTAACCAAAACTCACATTTTGAGAACTTGGCATATAGCTTGTGTTCTCGTAAGGTCTGAAGGACAATTCTCAAATGCTGTTCATGCTCCTCCTTACTCTTTGAGTACACTAAAATGTCATCGATGAACTGTTAGTAGTATGCCCTAGAGCATATCATTTAGTATGTATCTTGTACATATTTTTAATAATAAAAGGCATTTCCACTTTTCCGTTTACATAATATATTTATGTGTAATAGAAAAGGTCCATTGCTATTTTGTTAGAAATATTATTCTTAAGTTGTTAAGAATATGAGTGACAATATTTCTAGCACAAAGTATCATAAATAGGTTCACAATCGAGGATACTTCATAATAAGGACATGACTTATCCAGAAAGATTGTATTCATGTTTGTTCCCAAGTTATTTATATGAGATATAAATAAGATGGAATGGTGAGTCTCATGCCATATAACAAACATGATAGGCACTTATAAATGATTAGTAGGCCGAACCAGTGACACTTATGACAAGCACATGGAGTTTACTCTTGTCAATGTTTTGTCATAAATCATATCAGTGCATATAATCTTTAGACTTGAGATAGCACAGTTATCTTGTATATAGGTAGTTTGAGTTTGATACTGCTTTCATACTTGTACTATGTATGGGTATATGGGCATGTGTTGGTTCTTGCTAGTTATATATGGAGGTAGGTGTTGATCAAGATGGAATCTGTTCCTCTAAGTAAATAGAGTTAAAATCCTATGTTCATTTAATTGTTCTTGATGTTTCAAGTTCCTGGCCAGGACAGATAGATTTATTCGTAAAAGAGTTTCGATGAGAAAAATCTTTTAATCAAGAACTGGAATTAAAAGAGAACATAATATTCATAGCAAATGGAGTTTGACATAAACCATGACTCACTTGAGTTGGGATTTTGTAACAGAGAGATTCTAGTGCATGGTAACATATGATTATAGGTTCATTTAAGGTAAATCTTATTACTAATTGGGTGGCCATGGCATGCTATGCTAGGTGTTAACCATGGTCTATGAGGTTCATAAAATGATTTAGAGAAATCATTTATGGTAAGAAAGAGTTCTGATGATATTAAGAGTTGAGATCATGTCTCATTGCCAATTAGTGATGAGCCTAGTAAGTCACACACATACACAAGTTATCACCTATTTAAATATGATTTAATTAATTAATTAAAGAGTTTAATTGATTAATTAAATAGGTTTGGTTTGCAATAAAATTGCAAAGTCCCTAGCATGACTTGAAACCAAATCTAGATTATTGGATGTGTAGTATAAATTAAATTTATATTTAAAGTGTTTAAATATGAATTTAATTGATGAGAAATTAATTAATAGAGATTAATTAATTAATTTATATTTGATATAAATTAATTAGAAGAAGAAAATAATTATTTTGGGTTAAGAACTCAAAATTAAGACACAGGGGCATTTTGGTCATTTCACAGTGTGACACGTGGCACCATGAGATGGTGACACATGGCATAACACATAAGCTTGCTAAATGTTTTTTTTTTAATCATGTAAGATGATTAAAATCAAGATTAAATATAGGTTTGACACTTGGCACAATGTGATTGGGTCACTTAAACCTAGAGCTAATCAAAAGGTGACATGTGGCTAGGGTTTAATGTGTTAACCTAGCTATTTAAGTGTGGTTATGAAAAGAAAACATAACCAGCAGCCTCTCCTCTCAATTGTCACGCCACTTTGAGCCTCTCCAGCTATTTCTCTTCATCTCTCATCAATTCAAAGAGATTAGCCATCAATCTCTTGAATTAAGAACACTAGAAATTGTTTCTAGTGTCCTGTTTACATCTCTAATCTCTTAAAAGGCAGAACTTGAATTTCTAATTAATAGAAAAAGCTTTAGAAGCCATTCAAGGGCTGCCATAGGTGTTCTTGGTGTGGACAAGCTAGAGGGACAACATTTGGTGTCCTAAAGACGAATCTCAAAGGCGCAGACACGCTGCAGCACATCAAGAGGTTAGTGTAATCGTTCTTGATTTAATCTAGGGTTCTAAAATTAATCTGATTAATTTTAAAATCTTAAATGGCAAATACAGATCCAAAAACATATTAAAAGAGTTTTAATATGTTGTTTATCATTGAAATCAAATAGATAAAAATAAATCTTGCATGGTGCATGTGACCCTAGGTGAAAATTTTTGAATTCAATGGTATAATCTTGTGTTTTTCACGCCTGTTCCTTCAATTGGTATCGAGCCACTATATTTGCCATTTAGATTGTTGATTATATAATTTAATTGTGTGTATGATCATGAGATCAAGAGATTATTGCTGGTTGCAAAGCAAGGTGTGGCGTCACACATGGTGAAGCCACCATAGGTGGCGGCAACAATGGTTCCATGGGTGGTTCAAGGTTTGGCTTTTAATTCTGCAATTGTTGTATGATCTAAGGCTATTCTTTGACTAATTAAAGTGTTTAATTAGTTGTTTTAATCACACAATTAAATTATGATTCAAATCAGAATTTTAAAAATATTTGAATGTGATTCAAATCAATTTTAAAAGTTGTTTGAATGAGATTCAAATCTGAATTTTTAAAGTTGTTTGAATCATATTTAAATCTGATTTTTTAAAATTGATTCAATAAAATTCAGATCTGATTTTTTAAAAAATATTTGAATGTGATTCAAATCTGATTTTTTAAAAAATGTTTGAATGTGATTCAAATCTGAATTTTTGAAGTTGTTTGAATGTGATTCAAATCTGAATTTTTAAATTTGTTTGAATGAGATTCAAATCTGAATTTTTAAATTTATTTGAATCATATTCAAATCTGTAATTTTAATTTGAATATGAGATATTCAATTTAATTTAAGAATGTATGTTTTATTTAATTGTTAAATAGTGATATGCATGATGGATGATCATGGACTATAAAAGACCAATGTGATTGGAATTATTTCTTTTATGTTTCTTTGGGATTGTAAATTAATTAATTTATTTTAATTTATTTTGGGCATGTATTATTAAGTTTGTAATATTTTTGGGTTGTAATTTCATTTATTTAAGTTCTTGTAAATTCGCCTTGGTATGCCAAGGATTACTATGTAATATTGGATTGCAAGAAGTTCAAGGAGGTCAAGAGCATTGGTGGGACCAGTGGAAGGAATTCAATATCAAGTGTTGATTATGTACTCCTTCAGAACTCTTGTAAAATGAATGAATGAAATGCACCTAGGAATGCCCTGATTCAATTCTTGGTGGCTCGAATTGAATCCCTTAGAAAGTCCATGATCATACCATATTTACTGCTTATCCATGAATGCATGAGATGTATGGGAATGTATGCAATTATATGATATATGCATGCTAAATGGATAATGTGCAAAGTGAGACCTTAATAGTATTTAGGATGGCTATAAAATCTTCCAAACAAATGATTAAGTTGGAAATGCTATAATTAAAGTAATTATAACATAAGCCCTCCATTGGGGCAATTATTTTAAGAAATTTTAAATAGTTGCATGAGATGCAATTAATTTAAGAGATTTTCTTAAGAATAATTGTTAAGCATGAGATGTTGTAAATATGTAAATGGTTTGGTGGCCAATATTGGATGTACCTGAGGACATTAAAATTATTTGCATAATTATCGCTCAATGTGATCAACTTAACTAATGCAAGATAAGTCAATAATGGATGTACCTGAGATTTTGAGCATTAGGGGCTAGGTAAAGGATTGAACCTCACATAAGATGTGATGGGCAAGGAGTTGCTCACTTATAGTTTATTGTAATTCCAATAATGGATGTACCTGAGGATGATCAATAGAATTATAAGAATTCAATCACCCACTAGAAATCCATCCAACTAGGATTTCCGTTTTCTACTTTGGAAGTGTAGGATTCGCTAAGTTAGTGGGAGGACCAATTTGATTAAAAGACCATAATCATATTTGGTTAATTACATGATACATTTGCTAATTAATCTGGTTATTTCTGCAATTAATCTTCTGATAATAATGAGCACAGAACAACCACCACCATCCAATATCCTTGCAAGCATACTTGATCACAACAGGTTGACAGGACCTAATCTGTCTGATTGGCTAAGAAATTTGAAACTTGTCCTGAACCTTGAACATATAGGATATGTTCTATATTCAAATGTTCCTAGTCCCTTACCTCCAGAGGCCACACAAGAGGAACATGAAACTTTGGACAAGTGGAAGGAGCATGATATGAGAGCTAAGTGTTACATGCTTGCTTCTATGAGTAATGAGTTACAGAAGCAACATGAGAACATGCAGAGTGCGAGTGAGATCCTCATTCACCTACAAGAGTTGTATGGTGAGCACAAAGAGAATGCTAGGTATGAGATATCTAGACAGCTATTCCGTATGAGGATGTCCGAGGACATAATGTTGGGGATCATGTCCACAAGATGATTGGTGATTGAGCAGTTGGAACATCTTGACTTCAACATGGATTTCCAACTACAAACGGATTTGATCCTTCAGTCCCTTCCTGAGTCTTTTGGAAATTTTGTGACAAATTTCCATATGACTCAACAGGAATGCACCTTAGCTTGTTTACTCAACATGCTGGTTATTGCCCAAAAGAATATGCCAGGCAATAAAGGAAAAGAGGTAGCTTTGGTTGCATCTTCTTCTGCTGGAAAGTCCAACAAGAAGAAGGGCAATAAGAAAAAGAAACCTCAGATTCCTGGTCCTTCTAAGAAAATAGCTAAACAGAAAAGGAAGACTAAAGCTGATGAAGGCAAAGGAAAGTGTTTCCACTGCCAACAGGAAAGTGTTTCCATTGCCAATAGGGAAGTGTTTCCATTGCCAGTAAGAAAGTGTTTCCACTGGCCAGAGTATAGCAATCTAAATGAATGCAATGCCATGGTGAAAACTAACTCAAGTTCAAAATATATTTGGCACTTAAGGTTATGTCATGTTGCAGAAGATAGGATTGCAAAACTGGAGAAAATGGGGATTTTATCCTCATTGGGCTCTGAGCCTACTCCAACTTGTGAATCTTGCCTTCAGGGCAAAATGACTAGATCACCCTTTGTTGGACAAGGGCTAAGAGCTGAAAATATTTTGGAGCTAATACATAGTGATGTATGTGGTCCATTTAAAGAAATGGCTAGAGGGGGCTTTCATTATTTTATTACCTTTACTGATGATAAATCAAGGTTTGGGTATTTGTATTTGATGAAATACAAACATGAATCCTTTGAAAAGTTTAAGGAATTTAAATCTGAAGTAGAAAATCAAACAGGAAAAAATATTAAAGCTCTTCGATCAGATCGTGGAGGTGAATATTTGAGTACTGAATTTGATGAATACTTGAGAGAGCATGGCATTGTTTCTCACCGACTCCTCCAGAACGCCACACCGAATGGTGTATCTGAAGGAGAAATCGTACCCTATTGGATATGGTACGTAGTATGATGAGCTATACCGATATGCCAATCTCCTTTGGGGATTTGCATTAGAATCGACTTTATATATTCTCGAATAGGATTCCATCAAAATCGTTTCTTCCACACCTTATGAGATATGGCATGGAAGAAAACCAAGTCTTAAGCATGTTAAGATTTGGGGTTGTCCACTTATATCAAAAAGTCAACACCGATAAATTGGAGACCGGATCGTAAAAGGTCGATTTGTTGGATATCCAAAAGATAGTTTTGGATATTATTTTTATTTGCCTACTTCACAAAAGGTTGTGATAAGTAGAGATGCCACATTTCTTGAACAACAGTTTGTTCAAGAAGGAGGCAAAGGAAGGCAAATAGAGTTAGAATTGGAGAATTCGACCAACCAATGCATCGATGAATATAGATCCATCTAGTCAACCTATACCCATTGATGAAACATCTACAGCTGTTCCTCGTAGAACAACCAGGGTATCTCACCCACCAGTGAGATATGGTTTTCTTCATGAAGAAGAACAAGAGTTGTCTACTCATGAAGAAGTAGATCATGGAGATGATCCACTTACCTATGAAGAAGCTATATCAGATATAGACTCTTCAAAATGGATTGATGCTATGAAATACGAGATTGATTCCATGTATAAGAATCAAGTTTGGGATCTTGTTGACCCACCTAAAGTTATTGTACCTATAGGGAACAAATGGGTTTTCAAGAAGAAAATTGGTTCTGATGGAAAGGTAGAGACCTATAAGGCAAGGCTAGTAGCGAAAGGGTTTCGCCAAAGGCAAGGAATAGACTATGAGGAGACTTTCTCGCCTGTTGCCATGCTTAAATCAATTAGGATTTTATTAGCAATAGCTGCATACTATGATTATGAGATTTGGCAGATGGATGTCAAAACAGCTTTTCTCAATGGATACATTGAAGAAAACATTTTCATGGAACAACCTAAGGGATTTGAATCCCAAGATGGTTCCAAGGTATGCAAGCTAAAGCGATCCATTTATGGGTTGAAACAAGCTTCGAGGAGTTGGAACATCCGTTTTGATGAAGCCATTAAATCTTTTGGTTTTATCAAAAATGAGGATGAGCCATGTGTATATAAGAAGGTTAGTGACAGTGCTATCACTTTCCTTGTCTTATATGTGGATGACATACTGTTGATGGGTAATGATACAGGTATGTTGACGACTATAAAGGTATGGTTGTCAAATACATTCTCCATGAAAGACTTAGGGGAGGCAACCTATATTCTTGGGATTCGCATCTATAGAGATAAAGCGAAAAGAACAATTGGTTTATTCCAAAGTCTATACTTTGAAAAGGTGTTAAAGAGGTTTAACATGCTTGATTCCAAGAGAGGATTGTTACCAGTGAGACATGGTATCCACCTTTCTAAAGAGATGTCTCCAAAGACACCTGAAGAAAGAGATAAGATGGCCAGGATTCCATATGCTTCGGCTATTGGAAGTTTAATGTATGCAATGTTGTGTACTAGGCCGGATATCGCATATGTTGTTAGTTTGACTAGCAGGTATCAATCCAATCCAGGTTTGGAACACTGGATAGCTGTCAAGAATATCCTTAAGTACTTGAGAATAACTAAGGATTTATTCTTGATTTATGGAGGTGGAGACTTGCAATTGAATGGTTATACTGATTCTGATTTCCAATCAGATATCGATGATAGAAAGTCTACCTCTGGATATGTGTTCATTTGTAATGGAGGTGCAGTCAGTTGGAAGAGTTCCAAACAGAGCACGATCGCAGATTTCACCATCGAGGTCGAGTATATTGTTGCATCGATGTCGCAAAGGAAGTCGTTTGGATAAAGAAGTTCGTGATGTAACTTACATGAGTTCCTTCCATTGAGTCGCCAGCTCCATTACATCGTGACAACAATGGAGCATCATACTGAGCTAAGGAACCAAGGTCTCACCGTAAATCCATACATATAGAATGGCGCTACCATATGATCTGAGAAATATTTTGGCGAGTCGATGTTGCCATGCAGAAAATAGCATCACCGAAAATCCGGTGATCCATTCACTAAGCCTATGTCACAGACTCGATTAGACCGACATCTTGAGAAGATAGGTCTAAGATATTGTAATGAATGGCTCTAGTGCTAGTGGGAGATTGTTAGTAGTATGCCCTAGAGCATATCATTTAGTATGTATCTTGTACATATTTTTAATAATAAAAGGCATTTCCACTTTTCCGTTTACATAATATATTTATGTGTAATAGAAAAGGTCCATTGCTATTTTGTTAGAAATATTATTCTTAAGTTGTTAAGAATATGAGTGACAATATTTCTAGCACAAAGTATCATAAATAGGTTCACAATCGAGGATACTTCATAATAATGACATGACTTATCCAGAAATATTGTATTCATGTTTGTTCCCAAGTTATTTATATGATATATAAATAAGATGGAATGGTGAGTCTCATGCCATATAACAAACATGATAGGCACTTATAAATGATTAGTAGTCAGAACCAGTGACACTTATGACAAGCACATGGTGTTTACTCTTGTCAATGTTTTGTCATAAATCATATCAGTTCATATAATCTTTAGACTTGAGATAGCACAGTTATCTTGTATATAGGTAGTTTGAGTTTGATACTGCTTTCATACTTGTACTATGTATGGGTATATGGGCATGTGTTGGCTCTTGCTAGTTATATATGGAGGTAGGTGTTGATCAAGATGGAATCTGTTCCTCTAAGTAAATAGAGTTAAAATCCTATGTTCATTTAATTGTTCTTGATGTTTCAAGTTCCTGGCCAGACAGATAGATTTATTCGTAAAAGAGTTTCGATGAGAAAAATCTTTTAATCAAGAACTGGAATTAAAAGAGAACATAATATTCATAGCAAATGGAGTTTGACATAAACCATGACTCACTTGAGTTGGGATTTTGTAACAGAGAGATTCTAGTGCATGGTAACATATGATTATAGGTTCATTTAAGGTAAATCTTATTACTAATTGGGTGGCCATGGCATGCTATGCTAGGTGTTAACCATGGTCTATGAGGTTCATAAAATGATTTAGAGAAATCATTTATGGTAAGAAAGAGTTCTGATGATATTAAGAGTTGATATCATGTCTCATTGCCAATTAGTGATGAGCCTAGTAAGTCACACACATACACAAGTTATCACCTATTTAAATATGATTTAATTAATTAATTAAAGAGTTTAATTGATTAATTAAATAGGTTTGGTTTGCAATAAAATTGCAAAGTCCCTAGCATGACTTGAAACCAAATCTAGATTATTGGATGTGTAGTATAAATTAAATTTATATTTAAAGTGTTTAAATATGAATTTAATTGATGAGAAATTAATTAATAGAGATTAATTAATTAATTTATATTTGATATAAATTAATTAGAAGAAGAAAATAATTATTTTGGGTTAAGAACTCAAAATTAAGACACAGGGGCATTTTGGTCATTTCATTACAGGACACGTGGCACCATGAGATGGTGACACATGGCATAACACATAAGCTTGCTAAATGTTTTTTTTTTAATCATGTAAGATGATTAAAATCAAGATTAAATATAGGTTTGACACTTGGCACAATGTGATTGGGTCACTTAAACCTAGAGCTAATCAAAAGGTGACATGTGGCTAGGGTTTAATGTGTTAACCTAGCTATTTAAGTGTGGTTATGAAAAGAAAACATAACCAGCAGCCTCTCCTCTCAATTGTCACGCCACTTTGAGCCTCTCCAGCTATTTCTCTTCATCTCTCATCAATTCAAAGAGATTAGCCATCAATCTCTTGAATTAAGAACACTAGAAATTGTTTCTAGTGTCCTGTTTACATCTCTAATCTCTTAAAAGGCAGAACTTGAATTTCTAATTAATAGAAAAAGCTTTAGAAGCCATTCAAGGGCTGCCATAGGTGTTCTTGGTGTGGACAAGCTAGAGGGACAACATTTGGTGTCCTAAAGACGAATCTCAAAGGCGCAGACACGCTGCAGCACATCAAGAGGTTAGTGTAATCGTTCTTGATTTAATCTAGGGTTCTAAAATTAATCTGATTAATTTTAAAATCTTAAATGGCAAATACAGATCCAAAAACATATTAAAAGAGTTTTAATATGTTGTTTATCATTGAAATCAAATAGATAAAAATAAATCTTGCATGGTGCATGTGACCCTAGGTGAAAATTTTTGAATTCAATGGTATAATCTTGTGTTTTTCACGCTTCCGTTCCTTCATGAACACTATAACAAATTGATCTAAGAAAGGCTTGAAAACTCATTTCATGAGATCCATAAAAGCGGCGGGAGCATTGGTAAGACCAAAAGACATTACAAGAAATTCATAGTGTCCATACCTAGTCCTAAAGGCCGTCTTGAGTATGTCTTCTTTCTTAACCCTCAATTGATGATACCCAGATCGAAGATCAATCTTGGAAAAATACTTCGCACCTTGAAGTTGGTCAAACAGGTCATCTATGCGTGGAAGAGGATACTTATTACGCACAGTTACCTTATTCAATTGCCTATAATCAATGCACATTCTCAAAGACCCATCCCTCTTCCTTACAAATAACACAGGAGCACCCCATGGAGAAACACTAGGGCGAATAAACCCCTTATCTAGTAGGTCCTGTAGTTGCTCCTTCAACTCCTTAAGTTCTGCGGGTGCCATACGATAAGGTGGCATAGATATGGGCTCGGGCCTGGAACTAAGTCTATACCAAACTCTACCTCTCGCTCCGGTAAACCGGATAAATCTTCCGAAACACATCATGAAACTCTTTAACCACTGCAACTTTCTCAAATCCTGCACCTTCTACCTGAACATCTCTAACATAAGCTAGATACCCTTTACACCTCTTTCGCAATAATCGTCTAGCACTCACTATAGAGATAAGATTACTAGAGGCCATACTGCGATCTCCCTGAAATTAAAATTCTGCCTCCCCAGGAATTTTAAAGAGTACAACTTTATTATGACAATCCAATGAAACGTGATAAGTGGCTAACCAATCCATGCCTAAAATCACATCAAACTCAAACATATCCAAAGAAACAAGATCTGCAGCTAATTCCCTATCTCCAATGTGAACTATACATCCCCTATACACCATATCAGTGTCTATTGCATCCCCCATAGGTGTTGATACAGATAAAGGATACTCTAACAAAGTAGGTGGTGTACTAAATCTCATGGAAAAGTATGGAGAAACAAATTAATGACTGGAACCAGGATCAAACAGTACTCTAGCATCAAATGAGCAAATAGGAAGTGTACCTGTCACTACTGCATTAGATGCTTGAGCATCCTGCTGAGTCAAAGCAAAAACTCTAGCTTGACCTCTACCACCAGATGTCTGTCCCTGAGTTTGAGCAAATCCTCTACCACCAGAACCTCTACCACCATGACCACGACCACCAAAACCCTGACTTCTACCACTATACTGTGAAACTGGTTGAACCTGAGAGGGAGCAGAATGTGTTGCTTGACCAGCACCCTGAGTTGTCTCACTAGTAGGACGCCTCCGCTTCACGGTGTCCCAGCTGTCCACAACCAAAGCATGCTCCAGTGACCCAATGACAAGTGCCCTTATGTGGCTTACCACAATGATGACAAAGAGTGGTAATAGGCTCAGTGCTAATCTGGTTAAACCGAGCATTCCCTGCATGTGTCCTCTGCTCACGTCCCTGACCAACTCCAGGTTAATGTGCCCTATTGCCAACTGTAGACTGAGAACCCTGCTTATTATCCTGATAAGAACCCTGATGACTCTGTCCTCTGTTAAATTGATTACCTTGACTATCTTTCTTAAATCGCTTGCGCTGCTCACGAGCCCAACGTTCATCATCATACATCTCCATCTGTCTAGCCCGATCAACCACCTCCTCATATTTAGGTAGTCGTAAAGGAGCCACACGATCAATTAGCCTGTCTCGTAAGCCCCTTTCAAACCTACGAGCCTTCTTCTCCTCATTTGGAATCAAGTGTTTACCAAAACGGGATAATTTTGTAAACTTCATCTCATACTCTGTAACTGTCATTTTACCTTGCTTCAAGGTTTCAAACTCCAAGGCCTTAGCCTCTTGAACACTAGGAGGGAGAAATCGCTCCAAGAAGAGAGAGTGAAATTCAGGCCAGAGGATAGAACCTTCAGGTCTCCCATTCTTCTTAGAGATATACCACTCACGAGCAACTCCCTTAAGCTGATTTCCTGCCAACATCACCATCCTAGCACTACTGCAACCCATAGTGTCATAACACCTCTCCATGTCATCTAGAAAATCTAAGGGATCAGCTAATGCATCCTCTCCAGTGAACTCCTTTGGTCTTAGCTTGAGAAAATCTGTAGAGTCAAGGAATCGAGCCCTATCCTGAGCTGGTGCTAAATTAGAGCCAACCACTGGTTGTTGTGGTTGAGTTGTAAGGTACTCAGCTATAGTATTAACAGCACGATTCACTGCATGTAATCCCGCAACCAGATCTCACATAAGAACTTGACCAAACTAGGTGCTTGAGCCGCAGAGCTAATTGGAATGGTTGTGCCCGCCTTAGCCATAGGCCTGCTCGAATGTCTGATTAATAGTTTGAGGTGGTACCTCCCCTGTTGGATCAAGGTTTGCACCATTAAGACCCTTGGCCTTAGTTCTCCTCTTACGTCTAACAGACCCAGGCACCTATTCATTTTAATAAACAAGCATTAAATTTGAAAATGTGAGCCAAATTAGGATAGGTGAAAAAAAGTACGAAGGACGCAGATATCTGAAGCAATGATAAACTGAAAAGACGTTAAGGATCCTATGCTCCGCAAGTTTACTAGACCTCAACCGAGCTCTGATACCAACTTGTGTAATGGCCCGGCCCACTAGTGATATTGTCCACTTTGGGCCGAAGCCCTCACGGTTTTAAAACGCGTCAATAGGGGTTACGAACCATCAACTTATAAACCCAGCATCTCTCGCGTGTTTTGCCGATGTGGGATTTGCCTAGGGTGTTACAATTGTAACGATCGGGAACCAGCCACTAGAGGAATTGTCCGCTTTGGCCATAAGCCTCACGGTTTTGTCCCATAGGTGGAATGGAGAACTTCCCAGGAGGTCACCCATCCTAGGATTTCTCTCAAACGAGCACGTTTAACCCTGGAGTTCTTCCAACTCTCCAGGCCATTCCACCAAAAGGCGCCTCTAGTGATTAGTTCCCCCATCTTATATATCATTACTTTTGAGCCCAAGACCATCTTCGTGCTTTGCCGATGTGGGATTTGCCTAAGGGACCTTTCTCCCCCCCTTTCGGGACTCAGCGTCCTCGCTGAGGTTTGCCCCACCATCGCCCAAGAGGACACGCGAGCGGCTCTGATACCACAAATGTAATGGCCCGGCCCACTAGTAATATTGTCCGCTTTGGGCCGAAGCCCTCACTGTTTTAAAACGCCTCAATAGGGGTTACGAACCATCAACTTATAAACCCAGCATCTCTCCCGTGTTTTGCCGATGTGGGATTTGCCTAGGGTGTTACAATCCACCCCCCTTATGGGACTCAGCGTCCTCGCTGAGGTTTGCCCCACCATCGCTCAAGTTTGCACGCGGAGCAGCTCTGATACCACAAATGTAATGGCCCGGCCCACTAGTGATATTGTCCGCTTTGGGCCGAAGCCCTCACGGTTTTAAAACGCGTCAATAGGGGTTACGAACCATCAACTTATAAACCCAGCATCTCTCCCGTGTTTTGCCGATGTGGGATTAGCCTAGGGTGTTACATGAACTCACGCACACATACATCCACAATTGATGTGGGAGCCGAAGGCGATTGTCTAAGTGTGAGCATTGGTATAGTAAATCTTTACTTGTGTTTCTATGTGCTTGCGTTCTCGAAAGACAAAAAAAATATTAGTCCTACTTATATTTAAATTCTACTTAATTGAATTTTTATTATAACATAATTTAAAATAAAAATTTTATAAAAATACTTTCATGATTTATATTATTTACAAAAATAAGAAAGTATTTTATTTATATAAATTACTTTTTAAATTAATCCTAATATATTTTTATCTCTATCTTATATTCATTTACGTAAAAATATTTTTAATACATTTACATTTTGAATTTACCTAAATGAATAAAAAAATAAATTAATTATGACTAGCAAACATATGAATTCTTTTATAAATGTTTTTGAAATTTTTTTTTAATTTAATTTCTTATGAGTTCATTTAAAAAATATTTCATATAAAATAAATTTATATTTTTTTAATTATAGATATATTTCTAAAATTATTAATTATTACATTAATATATACATACATGTATATAAAATAAAGGAAAATATTATAAAAAAAATTCATATTCATTGATTTATAAAAAATATTTAATTAGTATGTAATATATTATAAGATTATACGAATATAAAATTTTTAAATAATATATAATTACATACAAAGCATATAAAATAAATATTATATGTGAGAAAAATTAAATTGATAAATATATTATTTAAAAATTAATAAATAACATAATATGTTAGACTTGAGTTTAATTTTAAAAATAATATAATTAATAGAATAATTAAAATTTATAATACTGATTTTTTCTTATTTTAAAATTACACATTGTTAAAAAGTTTAAAAAATGCTACTGTATGTACATATAAAAAAATATAATAATTGGTTAATTTTTTAATATTATAATCTTATTTTAGTACGATAAATAGTAAATACGTAAAAAAAAATTAGGAATCATATATTTAATATAGAATTATTATTTTAATTAAATAAATTTATATTTAAATATAAATTGAAATTGATATTTTAATTTAAAAATATTATAATTTTCATATGAATATAAATATTACATTATTTATTATATTTTTATTATTAAAAAATGTTATTTTATTGAGTGATGACTAATTTAGACTTAATTTGAAAACTGTGAGGTTTTTTAACCCAAAAGTTTATTTTGAGTTTATTTAATCCTTGACTAAAAGTATATAATTTCTTTTTTTAGAAATTTTCCATAATTGAAAAACATACTTCAATATCTAATTTATTTCAAAAAAAAAAGATTAAACTATAATTTTGCCATACTTCATAAATTAAATTATAAATTATTTTTTTATCATAATATTCTTCTATACATTTAAGTTTTATTTAAAAAAATTCAAATTAATGATAATAATAATAATAATAATAATAATAATAATAATAATAATAATAATAATAATATTATTATTATTATTATTATTATTATTATTATTATTATTATTATTATTATCCTAACAAGAATCTATATCTGTAATATATCTATATAATATATAAATATGCAAAGAGAGAAGGAACACTAGTTTTACCCAAATTGTCATTCATTATTTATAATATTCATAATTATATTTTTTATTATTTAATTTAATTTTATAATTTATATAAATTTAAAATTCTTAATACTTAAAATTTTATTATTTATATAATTTTAGAGTTCATATAACACTAAAATTCTTAGTCCAGGCTTACTGTTTTAATACTCACACCCAGGTAATTATTGATTGGGATGAGTATTGGCAATGTTTATGAACCCAAGTACACATCCAAGCCCGAAGGCTCAATCCCAATGGGCACGCCCACTAACTCGCGGAACTCATTAAATCATTGGTCACACTGGGAATCAAGTCTCATCCCTTAGGATTTGCTTTTTTCTTTCGAGAATACAAGCACACACGAAAACACAAAACTTACTGTACAAACACTCACACCCAGATAATTGTTAACTGAAATGAGCCTTGGCACGCTTATGAACCCACGCACACACACATCCACAACTGATGTGGGAGCCCAAAGGCGATTGCCTAAGTGTGAGTATTGATACAGTAAATCTTGTATTCCCTGTGTGCTTGCGTTCTCGAAAGAAAAAAAAAATTCTTAGTCCTACTTATATTTAAATTCCATTTAATTGAATTTTTATTATAACATAATTTAAAATAAAATTTTATAAAAATACTTTCATGATTTATATTATTTAAAAAAATAAGAAGGTATTTTATTTATATAAATTACTTTTTAAATTAATCCTAATATACTTTTATTTTTATCTTATATTTATTTATGTAAAAATATTTTTAATACATTTACATTTTAAATTTACCTAAATGAATAAAAAAATAAATTAATTATGACCAGCAAATATATGAATTCTTTTATAAATGTTTTTGAAATTTTCTTTTAATTTAATTTCTTATGAGTTAATTTCAAAAATATTTCATATAAAACAAATTTATATTTTTTTAATTATAGATATATTTCAAAAATTTTTAATTATTACATTAATATATATATACAAAATAAAGGAAAATATTATAAAAAAAATTCATATTCATTGATTTATAAAAAAATATTTAATTAGTATGTAATATATTAAAAGATTATACGAATATAAAATTTTTAAATAATATGTAATTACATACAAAGCATATAAAATAAATTATATATGTGAGAAAAATTAAATTGATAAATATATTATTTAAAAATTAATAAATAACATAATATGTTAGACTTGAGTTTAATTTTAAAATTAATATAATTAATAGAATAATTAAAATTTATAATACTGAATTTTTCTTATTTTAAAATTATACATTATTAAAAGTTAAAAAAATGCTAATGTATGTACATATAAAAAAATATATAATAATTGTTCAATTTTTTAATACTATAAAATAGTAAATAGGTATAAAAAAATTAGGAATCATACGTTGAATATAGAATTATTATTTCAATTAAATAAATTTATATTTAAATATAAATTTAAATTGATATTTTGATTTAAAAATATTCTAATTTTCATATGAATATAAGTATTACATCATTTATTATATTTTTTTATTTATTTAGATTCAATAATTTTCTTTGTTGAAATTTGACGTTTACATTTAGAAAAATAATTATAAAAAATTAATTTAAAATAAGTTAGTTTAACAAAGTGTTTTATTTTAAATTGAATAATTATCTATATGTTTTTTAATATAATTATTCTTATTAAAAATAATAATTACTAATGTCAGTGTTTTTTATTCTATTAGCATTGATTTTTTATTTTTTATATAAAAAGAAAATTTTAGTTATTAATTTATTATTTATGAATAATTTATTAGTATTGTCGACACCATATTTTGGCCGACCACCGAAGTCAAGAGACTTTGAAGTCGACTTTATCATCCACTCTCAGCCGATGTCTTTCGATCACAAATGACTTTTCTGAACTCATCGATCGCTCGACCATGGAATAAACCGATCCTATGCTTAGTTAATGGTTTTTCCGATCTCTTATCAGAAGGGTTCTAATCAATAAGGGGTCCCCGAACCATCCAATCTTGCTTCCGATCTCTTTTTACAAATATTGTGAAACTTCATTTGGCTGATGACATGATCGAGCTTCTCACTTGAATGCCCCAGATATTCTTTAAAATGAAGTTAAGATTTCTACCTGGTCTAATGATGATCCCAATCTTTAGAATTCAAATCAATGTCGAATCTTTCCAATTCAAATATTTTAAACTCTTACCCAGTATTTGGTCGTGGCTTAGTCCGATCTCAAGCTTACGTGTAATGTTTTTCCGATCTCTTATACTTAGGTTAATGGTTGCTTTTAAGACAATTAAGTACTCATACAATTTGGACACTTTCCGATCTCATCAAGAAATTGAACAAAAGAGGACTTCATTTCATTTCAAAGAAAATTTACAAATCATTCGATTAGAGGGTCTCCCCTAGCCTGCTCTCCAAATACATAATCATTCCTCTCATCCTTTCTCTCTCTCTCGGGCTCCTCTTCGCTCCCCTCTTTATCTCTAGGAGCAAGATCCACTATCCATGAGAAGTCTTCTCTAGGATAACACCTTTCGAGCTCGGCCAGCAGATCGCCATGTGCATTCACATAGGCAATAGCTTCCCTCGTCACAGTCTCTTCTTCTTTCATTCTGATCTCTTTGGTAAGGCGAGTGACATCGGTAGTTCAGAGGGCCCGAGCTTCTTCTAGTTCACGCTCCAGTTCAGTTAACCTGTCCTCATAGGATTTCATCTGACCTTCAATCTCAGTGATATAGTCCTAGGCAGATGAAAGTTGGGCTTGGGTGGAAGCAGCGTCCTGGACCGCCTTCAGAATTTCCTGCCTCAGAAGATGGGCCTTTTCCTTGATTATATGTTGATTCACCAAGCTCTCTACGCTCAAACTCATAGTCTGAGTCAGAAAATCATCAATACTATCGGGGGGTCAGCCTGTTTCGGTCATCCTAGAGGCATATGGTAGCGCCCAAAACCTTGGTTAGACCAGGGTTCCCCCAAACTGAGCGGTTCTTCTCGAGAGAGTGAATGAGGACCTAGGCACAATGGGAAAGGGTCCTCACAGTAGGTTGAGAAGGGCCTCCCTCAGAGGAAATAGGCAAAGGTGGCGGTTCTTCCTCTCGAGGAGGGGAATGAGCAATCTCTACCTCTGGGATCAGCTATTCTGAAGGACGGGACGAAGAGCCTGGCACTTCTGTTGAGTCCCACCTTGGCGTTTGGGACATCGCAGCAATCTTCATTTCCCGAACTTTCTGGGTGATCTCTCTCTTTCACTTACGACCCTCCTTCACGCTTTTGCCTTCAGCCATACCTGTATAAAAAAAAAAAAAGTTAGTGAGTTCACTTAAGTCAGGAGGTTAAAGACTCAGGTTATACCGATCCCGGGTCCAAGGTCAGAGAGTTGCAGCTCGTAATCTTCATTGGCGATCACCCACATAAGCCACCACTTCAGTTCGGCCATTACGGCATATGGGTAAGAATACTTATGGGTGGCCACCTGCTCCTTCAATTCCTTTACCATAGCGTCATCGTCTCTATTCAAAGTGATCTTCTTTGGAGCCAAGGGGACCAGGTATTGCCAGCTGCATGGGAAACCTTCGAAGACATTCGGGATCTTGTTTCTCAATATAAAGAACCGATTCTTCCAGTTCTTCAGTGAAGAGGGGAGGTCGGTAAAAAGCTCACAGTGCGGCTTGGCTTGGAAGAACCAGTACTCGTCGTCCTTCCTGCAAGTAAGCCTATGCAACTTAGCAAAAACCTTCGCTGTAGGCTCGAGCTTTTTGGCTTAGTATAACCCTTTGAAAGCCACCAGAATCCACTATGAATTAGGGTGCACTTGGGCTACGCTTACATGATGAAGCTTCAAAACGGCCTTAAAGAAATCGTCCAAGGGAAACCGAAGTTCGGCCTTCAATTGCTCCTCATACACCATGATCATGTCATTTTCTTCAAAGAAATGATCGGTTCGGAGATCGCCATGGCATCGTATAAGCTCAAAAGAGTCATTTCGGAGGTTATACTCTTGACTAATGGACTGCAGGTCGATTTTTTGAAGGACTGATGGCAATTCATCCAGGGGGAGATTTTCTTTCCCCGAAGTAGAGGCTCGTTTAAATTGAGCCACCGGACCACGAGCTGGGATGGAGGTTGCAGAAGGTTCAAGTCATCCACTTGGCCTAATTAACTCAACTTCGTCCAATGTCCCTGTGATGTGAACGGAAGGCGGGCTAGCAGCTCTCTGACCCTTGACGCCACTCATTTTAAGGGAAAACAAAAGAAATTAACCAAGAAGAGAATCAAAATCCTTACCGGAATGTGATCGGTGCCGAAAAACTTGAGAAAATGAGAGAAAACACTGAGATTGCTAAGAGAGGTTCTAAAAATGACATAAGGAAATGACTGACTCACTTCACCCTTATTTATACCTGTCTAGGCATTAAATGATTGTGAAGTCCCAAACGACGCATCGGTTAGCGGAATCGGGTTGCTTCCTTGACACGTCGCAAAAAGGTTCTAAAAACATATAAAAAAATCAAACAAATGAAATCGGCTAAATGGAATAAATTTTCAGACTCAGGGATCGGCAGATAGCGACCAAATCGAATGCACTTGTTAGAGATCGGAAAATAAATAATGCGATAATAAAACAAAAACATTTAAATAAAATTTTATTTTATTTTCAAAAGATCGGATTACACCAGTTGGGCGATCTCAAAAGATCGGATTATATTATTGGGGCGATCTCAAAAGATCAAATTACATTATTGGGGAGATCTCAAAAGGTCGAATTACATCATTTGGGCGATCTCTAAATATCAGCACTACATCTTGCCTAGTAGTGGCCTATGTCAAAGCCTAGTCTTGTGGCTGAATCAAAAGATGTGTTTGATCAGAAAGCCAGCCACAAGTGTTGGATAGATGTGCAGCTCAGATAGGGTGACTATGTCTCTCATGATATTGAGCGGAGTCATCGCCGATGTTATCGAACAGAAACGAGCAGCAGTCGGGATGCCCGATGTGGTTGGGAGCCAAATGAACTTCAAGAGGCGGTCACCGACATTAAGATTGAAATTAGCAGTCTTCTTACCAGAGATGGGTTCACCGATTATATCGGTAGACTAATTCAAGATCGGCACAATCGTCACTTTCGATCTTGATCGGTAAATTAGTCTGGTTTCCTCACTGTCATTAGATGTTGTCCTCATGGTTCTCCGATCGCCGGAATAGTAAATTTCTAGGCGAAGGGCAAAGAAAACAGTCAGCAAAAAATCAAAAGCAGTCACCATAATCAGAATTATTACCAGAGAAGCTAGAATTGGAGAAATGGAGAAACTGAAGGAGGAGAAGTGAAGTATAAAGGGGATTTCTCGTTGGTATATATATATAGTGCTTGAGCATTTATTGTATGCAGAAATCGAAGCGTATGCATCGGTAACTAAAGAATTAATTGCTTTGACCAAGGCAGGTCAGATAACAAGAAAAATCTAGAATGGGAGAGATCGGGAAGCGATGGGGGACTCGATATGAGAGAGATCGGAAAAGAAGAATGTCATAATAGAGAGATCGGAAGAAATAGAGATCGGAAAGCACGGAGGGATTAAGATAACTTTCAATTAACTCTCTCCATAATCAGAGCCGAGTTAGTTAAAGCGTTGAGGCGTGATCAAATCTCCATCGCACGCCTCATTTGCAGAATCGCCCACCTAGCGGACAGACGCCAAAACAGTTATGGCAGTCCTGTACACCTCGATCTCCACCATTAATCATACTTGTAAGGATGGACCTAGAGCCCTTGGATCAAAAGCAGACGACAGGTTTGGTGCTTTTCATTCCCAGCCCTCGGATCCATCTTATAAGGCAAGACCCTGAGCCATTGGATTAAGAGAAGAAAGGACGGATATTCTAAATGAAATCTCAACCCTCCATTTTAATTCTCTTTAATTCTCAGACATCGGATTATGTCCTTTTGAATCCAAACCCTTCATCTCCCCAGGAGAGATCCTGACCCTTCATTAGGAGCACCCGTTCCCTATAAATACCTACATGTAATACTGTAGAGGGGACGGACAAAAAAGGTGGTGGTGATTATAGTGGAAAGACTCTAAAATTTGATTCAGTCTTGCTACTTTGCCATTTTGAACTTTTGTAGAATCGAGAAACTTTAGAAACTAGTTTTCTTAAGTATCTTTATTGAAGGAGTTCTGGACCCTGAAATTCTTCATTTTCAGTGTCTGTTCATTACTCTGCAAGACCATTTTTTTATTCAGTTTCGACTTCACCACCCTAACATCAGTTTATTATTCTCTTAGCTTAACTTCATTTTGACCCGGTTCCCGTCGCTTCGACTCAATTGCATTCTGACCTGGTTTTCATTACTTCGAAATAAGCACTAGTCCTTCGTCCGTCAGCTTTCAACTCTGCAGTAGTTGTGGATTCTGGTGTCATTCCATCCGTCTCCTCAACTTCTCACAGGTAAGTGTCTAGACTGTCATTTTATCGAATACTCGTGCTTTAATTTTCTCTGTTTTTATTGTTAAAAATTTTGTTATATTCAGTCGCGCTAATATCCTAAAGTAGATTGTCCAGGCCAATAGTCATTTCCCGAGTCTTCTTTTTCTATTCATTCGTAAACTCTATTTATCTCCTCATAGTTTTCATTTCCTTTGAGCATGGATGTTCAGGTCATGGACAACATGTAGATAATCTAGAAGACATTGGTAGAAATATCCTAACATGAGAACTTCAGGCCTGAATGAATAAAAATGACAAAAGATAGGCATAGTAAAAGGTCAAATAAATTAGAAATAAGAATAGCAGGTCAAACAAATAAGTTATGAGGTCATGCCACAGAACGAGCCCAGGTGATAATATAATAGAGCGGGAGTCGAGATAGGATCGGATCCCTGACTAGCGAGTAAAAGAGCTCGGACATCACTAATCAAAGAGTTCTGGTAAGGTGATCGCATAGGAAATCGGCAAGAAGTTCAGTCTTGCATCTACCCTCTAATTATAAGGTTCAGTGGGTTAGGAAAAGTTTTTCATGCGTTTCTTGTGCCCTCGGTCACCAAAATCTTCAGTTCGAAGTTCTTATAAAATGCAATTCCAATAACACATTAAGAGTTTGGGGGAGAGTTCTTACCCGAACTCAATCTAATTTTTGACGTAACACATTAAGAGATTTGGAGGGAAAGTCCTCACCTGACCTAGGCCTAATTTTTTAAAAACATCATATATTAAAGAGATCGAGAGAGAGTTCTTACTCGATTCTCAGCCAAAATCTTAAAAAAATATATGTGGAGATCGGAGGAGAGTTCTTATCCGAGATCCTTCACTTAAACTTTAAACAGAATACTTTAAGAGATCAGGGGAGAGTTCTTACCCGATTCTCAGCCAAAAATCTTAAAATATGTAGAGATCGGAGGAGAGTTCTTATCTGAAATCTCATTTAAATCTTAAACAAAATACATTAGGGGACCAGGGAGAGTTCTTACCCGATTCTCAGCCAAAATCTTAAAAATGTGGAGGTCAGAGGAGAGTTCTTATCCGAGATCCTTCACCTAAAACTTTGAACAGAATGCTTTAAGAGATCGGGAGAGAGTTCTTACCTGATTCTCAGCCAAAATTTTAATAAAACATATGGAGATCGGAGGAGAGTTCTTATCCGAAATCTCCCACTTAAACTAATACATCAAGGGATCAAGAGAGAGTCCTTACTCGAATTCTCTTAACTAAAACCTAAATTAAAACACCACAACTTTAATACCCAAAGTAACCCTTAGGCAAAATCGGCTATCCGACACTTACTCACTAAGGGTTATCTCATGTACTCATGTCCTTAAGCAGCCCTGAATAGTGAAATATCAAATGTTCCTTTTTCCCTTATGAAGGAATAACATCGTCACTCCAACCCCCAAATTACCAATTTCAATTTATAAAGAGCATAATGTTAAATCTGCTAACTCTCGTTGAGGGACGAGGTGGGGTGCCTAACACCTTCCCCATCCGTATACGGACCCTAAACCTAGAATCTCTGTTTTCGAAGTGGGTTTTTTTAATTTACCTTTACAAATGGTTTTCTTTAATTTCCCTCAAAATTAAAGTGGCGACTCCTCACTTTTCCCACTTCGATGAGAACTCATCTAGGCAACCGCAAAAACTCTTGCGACAGCTTGGCGACTCTACTGGGAATTTTTTTTTTAATACCCTAGTTTAGAGGTCCAAAAATAGATTTAGTTTTATGCTCTTATAAATTAAGACCGTAATTAGGAGGGTTTAACTTGCAAAATTCGAAAATCTGGATATATTGATTATTATTATTCTTACTAACCAAATTTTTGCTTATTTGATTGTCTTAATTGTCATAGCAACTTCCGTCTAAAAAAAAACTCCCCCCACGCAGAGAAGAGGTAAATATGTCCCTTCACACACCAATTACTTACACAATGTCTACACACACACTTCAGCCCTATACCCGGGCTTCTTTACCCTTTAGGGAAATAGGAGGGGGTCATGTAGCGGTACCCGTGGGTTTTACCCTGTTAGTATCCATGAAAGCTTCTGCTCAGATTGAAACTTGTTTCATCTACTGCAATACCCGTGGAATTCTCCCGTTAGTATCATGGTGGTGGAATGGGATTCTACTGTTTACAGTATGGGCAATTTGGGAACCTGTGGCTTTTAGAAAATTAGACCTTAAGCTGAACTATCACAGTAGCTGAAAGTCGTAGCAAACTACCTAGTAAGATAGGACTATTCAATTAGATAGCACATACCCGGTACTATGACTCTCCCTATTTTAGGAAAAAAGGGATATACTTGCTTTCACCCTACTTTATTTGTATTTTTTTTTTAAATTCTTGAGGGTAATTTTGAATCATACTGTTAGGTTGATCTGAACACCTTCCTACTTTGATAGGTGTATAGATATCGCCGAGCTAATAGTATAATTCAAAATTACCTGAATTTGTTCTACTGACAAACTTTCTCTTCAGGCATTACAAATTGAGGTTTGTAAGATGATAAACGGAAACTTTAATATGGCATCCTCGAGTCAGTCAATGGAAGAAGTTCCTAGACAGGAACAGAATGCTAGACCATGGTCCAAATCGCTTCATAGTTCAGAGTCCCCACAGAGTGATGCCACTGGGGCAGATACTAGTCTATTACCTCCATTAGATCCAAGCAAGGTCGAAATCAGAATGACCGGTCTCGAGGGTCTATCCAGCAGTTGGAAATCGCTTCTTGATCACGTCAAGGCAAAGTTTGAGGAAAAATATGGAAGGATTGCAACCTTGATACAGGTCAGAGTCCAAGTTCTGGCACTAAAAGCCATGCTATCAATTTGGAATCCCAGGTATGGGGTGTTCTCCTTCAACGACGTTGACACGACCCCCACCATGGAGGAATATCAGGCACTGCTAGAAATTCCTTATGCGGCACAGAATCAGATCTACCTGCAGCTCGAGCATAGGCAGACTTGGAAATGGTTCACGCATATGTTAGGGGTCTCTGCTGAGGAAGCAAAGGCAAGAGAAACTGTCAAAGGAAACACACATGAGTGGTATTGGACCTACCTCAAGAAGCAGTTGGATCTGCACATCCAGAACAAACAATGGGAGCAAGCTTCGTTGGCACTGGCTCTGGGGATTTATGGCCTGATCTTATTCCCCGGGCCTTTGTGAATTATAACCTGCAATGTCACTTTTTAAAGTGGCGACTCCTCACTTTTTTCACTTCGGTCAGAACTCATCCAAGTGACCGCAAAAACCCTTGCGATAAGTATTAATATATTTATTAATCTTATATTAAAAGTTTTTCTCCATGTCGTAAGAAAATATAAACTATATAAAATATTATATATCAAATAAAAATCAATAATATTGATACTTATTGATATGAGTGCTCATAGATAATTTTATCAAATAAAATTAAAAAATCAGATTGAAAATAATTAGAAATTTAACATTATATGAAATTATATTAAATTAAATTTATTTTAATATTATATGTATAAACTTTTAAATAGTATTAGAAAAAGTTTAGATTTTTTACATTAATTATATATATTTTATTAAAAATTATATAATGTTAAAAGCTAATTAGTCTTAATAAACTCGTGAATTTCATTACTAAAGAAATGTAACACGAAAATATATGAAGTAATAAAATAACAAATAGTTAAATTTATATGTTTATAAAGCACTTATAATTATAAAATTATATTATAATAATAAATTTTTCATAATAAATTTCACCAAAATAATTTCTCATTTTCATTAATATACTTTCATGTTCATTAACTTAACCTAAAAATAATAAGTGTACATACAACATATGTTATAAAAATAAAAAATATTATATTATCATACTAATAATTAACATATAACAATAATAGCATATCATATAAAAATTAATAAAAAATTATATATAATAATACTAAATTATGATACATGCAATACAAATAGAAAATATGCAATTCATATTTAAAAAATGACTAGGATATAAAGTAGATAAAAAAAAGGACATGAACGGTTGATATAGGAGCTTTTTTATATATATATATATATATATAGCATTTTAAACTTTTATTAATTATTTTAAATTTCATTTATATTACTTTTATCTCTCAAACTTTTTAATAAAGATTTCATAATAGAAATAATTAAAATTTATCTATATATACTATAGATATAAATATATATTAATATAGATATAAATATATGTAATTAATATATATTAATATATATTGTAAGTTACCTTATAATGAGGACTACTTATTATGGTATTAATAGGAAAATTATTAAATAATTTATAACTTACATATAATAAAGAATATTACGTGACAATACTATAAAGAAAATGCTACGCATTAACCACGTGACAATATTATAAAAGAGAATGCAATATATCAAATGAGAATTGCCTATATGTACCTATAAATAATTTTTATTTATATATTTTGTTTTAATTTTAATATATAAAAATAATGTAATATTTTAAATTTTTAATTAATTATTTCAAATTTTATTTTTATTACTTTTATATCTCAAACCTTTTAATACAGATTTAATAATAAAAATAATTAAAATCTATACATATAATATAAGTATAAATATATGTAATTAATGAATATTAATATATTGCAAGTTATTTTATAATAATAGCTATTTATTATAGTATTAATAAAGTAACTATAACTTGCACATAATAGAGAATATCAAGTGACAATATAATGAAAGAGAATGTCACATATTAATTATATGGCAATACCATAAAAGAAAATGTTATATGTTAGACTCTTGGAAATACTTATATATATATATATATATATATATATGAAGGAGCGGAAGTATGAAAAACATAAGTTTAGATCAATGAATTTAAAAAATTTTCATCTAAGGTCATATGCATCATGCAATATTCATTTTTATTTATTTGATTTCAATGATAAACAACATATTAAAACTCTTTTAATATATTTTTGGATCTACATTTGCTATTTAAGATTTTAGAATTAACAGATTAATTCATTAGAATCCTAGATTAGATCAAGAACAAGTGCACTAGCCTTTTTGATGCACTGCAGTGTGTTTGGCACCATTGGGATGCGCCTAGGATACCAGATGTTGTCCCTCTAACTTGTCTACACCAAGATCACCAATGACAGCCCCTTGAACAGCTTCTAAAGCTTTTCCAATTAATTAGAAAATCAGGTTTTGCCTTTTAAGAGATTACATATGTAAACTGGACACTAGAAACAATTTCTAGTATTTTTAATTCAAGAGATTGTTAGTAAATCTCTTTGAATTAATGAGAGATGAAGAAGAAGAGAAGAAGAACACTCTAAGGGTGGCGGCACCAAGAGAATACAGCAGCTTATATTTTTATTCTTTCATCCTTACACTTATATAGCTAGGTCACCACTTAAAATCCTTACCACATGTCACCTTCTAATTGGCTTTAGGTTTAATTGACCCAATCACATTGTGCCAAGTGTCAAACCTATATTTAATCTTGACTTTGATCATCTTACATGATTAAAAGACATATAGCAAGCTTATGTGTGGTGCCATGTGTCACTATCTCATGGTGCCATGTGTCCCTATGAAATGACCAAAATATCCGTGTCTTAATTTTGAGTTCTTAACCCAAAATAATTATTTCTCTTCTTCTAATCAATTTATATCAAATATAAATTAATTAATTAATCTCTATTAATTGATTTCTCATAATTTAATTCATATTTAAACACTTTAAATATAAATTTAACTTATACTATACATCCAATAACCTAGATTTGATTTCAAGCCATACTAGGGACTTTGCAATCTAATTGCAAACCAAACCTATTTAATTAATCAATTAAACTCTTTAATTAATTAATTAAATCATATTTAATTTGGTGATTACTTGTGTATGTGTGTGACTTACTGGGCTCATCACTAATTAGCAATGAGACATGATATCAACTCTTAATATCATCAAAACTCTTTCTTACTATAAATGATTTCTTTGAATCATTTTATGCACCTCATAGACCATGGTTAACACCTAGCATAGCATGCCATGGCCACCCAATTAGTAATAAGGTTTACCTTAAATGAACCTATAATAATATGTTACCATGCACTAGAATCTCTCTGTTACAAAATCCCAATTCGAGCTGGAGTCATGGTTTATGTTAAACCCCATTTGCTATGAATATTATATTCTCTTTTAATTCCAGTTCTTGATTAAAAAGATTTTCTCATCAGAAACTCTTTTTTGATTAAATTTATCTGTCATGACCAGGAACTTGAAACATCAAGAATAATTAAATGAACATAGAATTTTATCCCTATTTTACTTAGGGTAACAAATTCCATCTTGATTAATACCTACCTCCATATATAACTAGTAGAAGCCAATATATGCCCATATACCCATACACAGTACAAGTATGAAAGCAGTATCAAACTCAAACTACCTATATACAAGATAGTTGTGTTATCTCAGGTCTAAAGATTATATGCATTGATATGATTTATGACAAAACATTGACAAGAGTAAACTCCAAGTGCTTGTCATAAATGTCACTGGTTCGGCCTACTTATCATATATAAGTGTCTATCATGTTTATTATATTGCATGAGACTCACCATTCCATCTTATTTACATTTCATATAAATAACTTAGGAACAAACATGATTACAATCTTTCTAGATAAGTCATGTCCTTATTGTGAAGTATCCTCGATTGTGAACCTATTTATAATACTTTGTGCTAGAAATACTGTAACTCATATTCTTAACAACTTAAGAATAGAATTTCTAAAAAAATATCAATGGAACTTTTCTATTACACATAAATATATTATGTAAACGGAAAAGTGAAAATGCCTTTTATTAATAAAAACATGTACAAGATACATACTAAATGATATGCTCTAGGGCATATTATTAACAATCTCACACTAGCACTAGAGCCATTTATTACAATATCTTAGACCCATCTTCTCAATATGTCGGTCTAGCTGAGTTTGTGACATAGGCTTAGTGAATGGATCAACTGGAATTTCAGTTGATACTATTTTCTGCATGGCTACATTACCTCACCCAACTATTTATCTAATAATGTGGTAACGCCTTTCTATGTGTTTAGATTTCTAGTGAGACCGGGGTTCCTTAGCCTGTATGACTGCTCCATTGTTGTCACAGTGAAGTGGAACTGCTGACTCAATGGAAGGAACTACTACAAGTTCTGTCACAAACATTTTTGTCCAAACAACTTCCTTTGCAGCATCCAATGCAGTAATATACTCAGCCTCGGTAGTGGAATCTGCAGTCGTACTCTGTTTGAAACTCTTTCAACTGACTACACCTCCATTACAAATGAACACATACTAGAGGTAGATTTTCTATCATCGATATCTGATTGGAAATCAGAATCAGTATAACTATCCAATTGCAAGTCTCCACCTCCATAAATCAAGAATAAATCCGTAGTTCTTCTCAAGTACTTAAGGATATTCTTGACAGCTATCCAGTGTTTCAAACCTGGATTGGATTGATACCTGCTAGTCAAACTAATAGCATATGCGATATCCGGCCTAGTACACAACATTGCATACATCAAACTTCCAATAGCCGAAGCATATGGAATCCTGGCCATTTTATCTCTTTCTTCAGGTGTCTTAAGAGACATCTTTTTAGAAAGGTGGATACCATGTCTCACTGGTAACAATCCTCTCTTGGAATCAAGCATGTTAAACCTCTTTAACACCTTTTCCAAGTGTAGACTTTGGGATAAACCAATTATTCTTTTCGCTCTATCTCTATAGATGCGAATCCCAATAATATAGGTTGCCTCCCCTAAGTCTTTTATGGAGAATGTATTTGACAACCATACCTTTACAGTTTTCAACATACCTGTGTCATTACCCATCAACAAAATGTCATCCACATATAAGACAAGAAAAGTGATAGCACTATCACTAACCTTCTTGTATACATATGGCTCATCCTCATTTTTTATAAAACTAAATGACTTAATAGCTTCATCAAAACGGATGTTCCAACTCCTCGAAGCTTGTTTCAACTCATAAATGGATCGCTTTAGCTTGCATACCTTGAAGCCATCTTGGGATTTAAAACTCCTAGGTTGTTCCATGAAAATGTTTTCTTCAATGTATCCATTGAGAAAAGCTGTTTTGACATCCATCTACCAAATCTCATAATCATAATATGCAGCTATTGCTAATAGAATCCTAATTGATTTAAGCAAGGCAATAGGCGAGAAAGTCTCCTCATAGTCGATTCCTTGCCTTTGGCGAAACCCTTTCGCCACTAGCCTTGCTTTATAGGTCTCTACCTTTCTATCAGAACTAATTTTCTTCTTGAAAACCCATTTATTCCCTATTGGTATAATACCTTTAGGTGGGTCAACAAGATCCCAAACTTGATTCTTATACATAAAATCAATCTCGGATTTCATAGCATCAATCCATTTTGAAGAGTCTATATCTGATATAGCTTCTTCATAGGTAAGTGGATCATCTCCATGATCTACTTATTCATGAGTAGACAACTCTTGTTCTTCTTCATGAAGGAAACCATATCTCACTGGTGGGTGAGATACCCTGGTTGTTCTACAAGGAACAGCTGTAGATGTTTCATCAATAGGTGTAGGTTGACTAGATGGATCTATATCCATCTGATCTGTTGGTTGGTCAGAATTCTCCAATTCCAACTCTATTTGCCTTCCTTTGCCTCCTTTTTGAACAAACTGTTGTTCAAGAAATGTAGTATCTCTACTTATCACAACCTTTTGTGATGTAGGCAAATAAAAATAATATCCAAAACTATCTTTTGGATATCCAATAAATCGACCCTTTTCTGATATGGTTTCCAATTTATCAGTGTTCAGCTTTTTGATATAAGCTGGACAAACCCCAATCTTAACATGCTTAAGACTTTGTTTTCTTCCATGCCATATCTTATAAGGTGTGGAAGATATTGATTTTGTTGGAATCCTATTCAGAATATACAAAGCTGATTCTAATGCAAATCTCCAAAAGGAGATTGGCATATCAGTATGGCTCATCATACTACGTACCATATCCAATAGGGTACGATTTCTCTTTTCAGATACACCATTCAGTTGTGGTGTTCCTGGAGGAGTCAGCTGGGAACCAATGCCATGCTCTCTCAAGTATTCATCAAATTCAGTACTCAAGTATTCACCTCCACGATCTGATCGAAGAGATTTAATACTTTTTCCTGTTTGATTTTCTACTTCAGATTTAAATTCTTTGAACTTTTTAAAGGATTCATGTTTGTATTTCATCAAATACAAATACCCAAATCTTGATTTATCATCAGTAATGGTAATAAAGTAATGAAAACCACCTCTAGCCATTTCTTTAAATGGACCGCATACATCATTATGTATTAGCTCCAAAATATTTTCAGCTCTTAGCCCTTGTCTTACAAAGGGTGATCTAGTCATTTTTCCCTGAAGGTAGGATTCATAGGTTAGAGTAGGTTCAGAACCCAATGAGGATAGAATCCCTATTTTCTCTAGTTTTGTAATCCTATCTTCTGCAACATGACCTAACCTTAAGTGCCAAATATATTTTGAACTTGAGTTGATTTTCACCATGGCATTGCATTCATTTAGATCACTTGCATTCATTTTGTGTTTGTCATTATTATTCAAATAATAAAGACCATCATTCATATAACCCGAACCAATATATTTATTTTCAAAATAAATATTGCAAACATCATCTGTGAACTGAAATTCATAGCCATTTCTAGTCAAACTAGATATAGAAATGATGTTCTTAAAAGCATCAAGTACTTATAAAATATTATCTAAACACAAAACATGTCCAGACATATAAAAAGATTTAGATCCTATTGCTAAAGTTTCAACAGTTGAGCCATCGTCAATCCGAAGTCTAATATCTCGAGAACGCAAGCTGCTACTATTTGCTAGTTCCTGCATATCATAAGAAATGTGAGAACTGGCACCAGTATCTAAAACCCAAGCTGTAGATAAACTATAAGTATCATCAGAATCTAAATAACAAGATATGGACATACCTTCCGAAGGTGTATCCTTCTTGTCCTTCAGATAAGTAAGATTTTCTGGGCAGTTTCTTTTGCAGTGCCCATCCTTTTGGTAGTGGAAACACTTATGGAAATTTGTCACAAAATTCCCAAATGACTCAGGAAGGGACTGAAGGATCAAATTCGTTTACAGTTGGAAATCCATGTTAAAGTCAAGATGTTCCAACTGCTCAATCAACCAAATCATCTTATGGACATGATCCCCAACACTCTGTCCCTTAGACATCCTCATGCGGAACAACTGTCTAGATATCTCATACCTAGCATTCCTACTATGCTCACCATATAACTCTTGTAGGTGAAGGAGGATCTCACTCGCACTCTGCATGTTCTCATGCTGCTTTTGTAACTCATTACTCATAGAAGCAAGCATGTAACACTTAGCTCTCATATCATGCTCCTTCCCCTCGTCAAAAGTTTCATGTTCCTCTTGAGTGGGCTCTGGACGTAAGGGACCAGAAACATTTGAATCTAAAACATTTCCTATATGTTCAAGGTTCAGGACAAGTTTCAAATTTCTTAGCCAATAAGATAAATTAGGTCCTCTCAACCTATTGTGATCAAGTATGCTTGCAAGGATATTAGATGGTGGTGATTGTTCTGTGCTCATTATTATCAAAAAATTAACTGCAAAAAATAATCAGATTAATTAGTAAATGTATTATGTATTTAACCGAAATGATTATGGTCTTTTAATCAAATTGGTCATCCTACTAACTTAGCGAATACTACACTTCTAAAGTAGAAAACGGAAATCCTAGTTGGATGGATTTCTAGTGGGTGATTGAATTCTTATAATTCTATTGATCATCCTCAGGTACATCCATTATTGGAATTACAATAAACTATAATTGAGCAACTCCTTGCCCATCACATCTCATGTGAGGTTCAATCCTTTACCTAGCCCCTAATGCTCAAAATCTCAGGTACATCCATTATTGACTTATCTTGCATTAGTTAAGTTGATCCCATTGAGTCAGTAATTATGCAAATAATTTTAATATCCTCAAGCACATCCGATATTGGCCACCAAACTATTTACATATTTACAACATCTCATTCTTAACAATTATTCTTAAGAAAATCTCTTAAATTAATTACATCTTATGCAAGTATTTAAAATTTCTTAAAATAATTGCCTCAATGGAGAGCCCATGTTATAATTACTTTAATTATACCATTTCCAACTTAATCATTTGTTTGGAATATTTTGTGGTCGTCCTAATTACTATTAAGGTCTCACTTTGCACATTATCCAATTAGCATGCATATATCATATACTTGCATACATTCCCATATATGTCACACCTTACCCCTCTATAAGGCATAACATGATCCCGTAGAATACCTAATGAACTACCGAACTTCACTATTGATAACTCATTAAGTACCCTATAAGGGATTTTAAAATAATTTTCTTACTTTTATAAGTGGTGAGCATTTTCTAATAGGTATTAAGATCATTTATTCAAAGTTGAAAACTAGTTAAAATTTTTGGCCCATTTTATTTTTCCGTAAATTTTATAAAAATTTCGGCAAGGTGCTGTCTGTATTTTGAGAAAACAGTTCTTCAAATATCTGAAAAAAAGCACTTCCAATAATTTTTCTCAACAACTTCTTCAAATTCACAATCAATTCCAACCAATTTCTCAAGTTTCAAAATTTAACAATCCTCATTTTTCAATTTCCAAAAATTCAGTAATCATCAAGATACTGTCAATCAATTTCATTCATTCATATTTCATTAAAGAGAAATAATTTATATATACATCATACTAAAAATTTATATTAGGAAAATCTAAACTAAAATTTATTACAAACTTTATACAAGCTGCTCAAGCCCAATTTTACATGTCCATACATTTACGTGCATTACATACATCAAAATAAATATTTATAGTCAGGGTATAAATTATACCCGATAACTTCAAGTAGGTAGGTCCTCAATCCTCAGTAGCTCAGTCTGCTGCTTCTCTAGTCTCTAAATCTGTGATAGCAATAACAGTCAATGCTGAGTACTAGGACTCAGTGGTGCACAACATACTAAAATAATCTTTATGCAGAATTTAAATCACATTATTAAAAAATTGGACTGAACATGAGAATTAAATACAAAATATGAATTATGAGATTTTAATCTAAACAAATTCATTTCGAAGTATCAAAACACATTTCATAAAATCCACAGTTATATCATGCCATTCGAAACAAATATAATCTCAATAGCCAGAGGCTAAGGAGAAGTCACATCATAAGGCTAGCTAGCTCAAATATATGGGAACCCATTCTTTTTCTTCTTCTACTAGCACACACCTCAACACTTCAGCTAGAGATGAAATCAAAATTTGAAACTAATTACCCCCCATTAGTCATGCTAGTGAGGTGTTCAAATATATGGTCATGACACTGTGGTTTCAAAACTTATCTTAACAATTTACTAAACATTTATGCCATCCAAAATATACACAAATAACTTTCAATAATTTAAATCAAAAGCATAATAAATATTTCATCATAATAGTATCACAATTCAATATTTCAAATTATTCAAAACAATATGCAGAAGATAATTTACAAAAATTATACGTTATGCATAAATCTTAAGCGAGTCGCCTCTTGGCCTTGACTCGACACCTCGGGTTCCTTCTCGGTATTCTTTTCCACTGAAACACACAGTTTCACAGTGTTTCAGTATCATAACTTAGCATAAATCTAAAAATAAATTTAAATTCACTTTTACCTAGCTCTAAAGTGCTAAACTTGACGTTCTTTAAATTTTGTGTTTCGGGATTACTATTCACTACACTATTCAAGTCAATTTGTTGACTTTCTAAGGCTTAATAGGTATGAGAATTTCAACTTCACCCACATACCACATTTTGGTCACTAAATTTGTTGGTTTTGATTGTTTACTCAAATTCTAAGTCTTTTAGGCAAACTTGCAAATTTTCAATTTTGGTGTCTTAAGTTGCACTGTTCCTTGGGTCATTTTTCTGTTAGAATTTGGCAAAACTTCCTTCATAGAAAATATTTCCTATTGTCTTAACTTTATTATCCTTTTTAGATCACTCTAATTGGAGTTTTTTAGCTCAAGTTATAGCCATTTGAATCATGACTACCGGATTGGACTTAACCCAGATTTCTAGGCAAATTCTGGTTCTGGTAGTTTTAGGTTACTAACTTTGGGTGGCCAAATGACTTGGTTAATGGCATAATTTGGGTTTGTGTTCTTCATGAAAGTTTTAGGTCTATATCTCAACTATCCACTGATAAAATTTTAGATCATTTAGACCTGTCTAGCTCAAGTTATTGCCAAATGAACAAACATGGTCATTTTTGTACAGGTCAGACTGAGAAAATCCGAATTTGATCAATTTGTTTACTAGGTTTTGGTCACTTTTTGGGCATGATTCCAAAATTAAAATTGTGTCATTTTGTGTCTATTTTCATTCCCAATTGGTCTCATACCAATTAGACTTGTAAATTTTCAGTTTTAGTCCCTCAAAGGGACCTTGGTCCTGCTGCCTACAGCATGACCATATTCAATCCGAATTTAATCTCAATTTCAACACTTCCAACACACTTCATTTGGTCACAAAAGACCATTTCTCACCTCAAATTAGGTCAAACACATCATTTCACCATTTTTCCAAATTTTGTCTCCTAAACCCTAGGTCCAAAATCCTAACTTCCATGTTTAGCTCATTTGTTGAATTCTAAATGCATATTTAGAATTTATACACTCATTCACACTTAACTAATTCATAATTTGTATCAAAATTATTCATCCTCAAACCTAAACCCTAGCTGCCCACATTTTAATTTGGTCCACCATGCTTGATTTTATTCACTTATTTGTTAATTACAAGTGTAACTTAGCTACTTAAACATAAATTCAAAGAGAGAATAAAAGAAGAATACCAACCTTAAGTGAGCAGAATTTTTCTCTCCAAATCTTCAAACTTTGCTTGATTTATTTACTCCCAACCTTCTTATCAAAGCTCAAACACAAGTTTTAGTTAAGGGATGTAGAGATTTCATGGCAAAATTTAGGGTTTAAGGGAGCTTTAGGTGGGCTTCAATGGAGGTTTCATGAAGGAAATGAAAGGGATGGGAGAGAGAAAGTGGACGGCATTGAAAATAAAGAAGAAGACCAAATTTTTTATTTTCTCTTTTTGTCTTTTTAATTGTTAGAAATTATCCCAAAATTTCAATTTTTAAAAATAAAAATTTATTGCATCATGCTTATGTCACCACATGATGTCATTACCTTTTCAACTTTTCTTTTTTTTTTTCTTTTTCATTTATTTTTCTATTAGTTCTTTAATTTAATTTCTGACTTTGAAATTTTCTTTTCTCCGATTTTATTTGACAGTTAGGTCAGGAGTCAACTCTCGGGGTCAATTGACCAAATTGCCCCTCGCCAGTTCAACCCGGTTTGCAAATAATTCAATATTTCTTCTGGCTCCCTGAACTAATTATTTGACTGACTTAACAATTCTTTTTCATGATTTTCTTTTTTCCACTGTGTTCATAATAGTCTTAAGGACCGCGGCGTCACATTGTATGGTTCGAAATTTGAGTTTAAATCGACTTCGCAGTTGTTCCAGAGAAGGTCACCCATCGCTGTGACTCTCGGCTCATTTAACTTCTTATGTTCTGTTTTTCTTATTTATACTTAACTAATTGACAATTACTAATTATTTGTGTTTATAGCTTATTTAGTTGTCTTAAGTATGGTTCTAATCCCCTTAATTGTCCGTGTCGCAATGGGATTTTGCGGTCGCCTGGACGATCACTCACCGAAGTGGGAAAGAGTGAGGAGTCGCCACCTTAGTTTTGAGGGAAACTAAAGAAAACCATTTGGGGAAATAAATTAAAAATGAAACCACTTCAAGACAGAGATTCTTGGTTCGGGGTCCGTAAACGGGTGGGGAAGGTGTTAGGCACCTCACCTCGTCCCTTAACAAGGGTAAGTAGATTTAACTTTACACTTTCAAATTTGATAGTTAGGAAGGCTCGAATGAATATGTTACCCTTCTGATATAGGGGAATATTTGCTTTCTCACCATTTGGATTACCTAGATACATAAGTAAATGAGACAACCTTAGTGAGTTGAAGTTGAGTAATGTCTTTTGTTTGCGAGATTATTCTGCATATTTATTAAAATTTGATTTGGAGATTGGATAAGAACTCTCCTCCGATCTCTTTTGAATATTTATTGGAGTTTTGAATTGGAGACCGGATAAGAACTCTCCTCCGATCCCTTTAAATATGTATTAAAAATTTTGGATCGGAGATCGGATAAGAACTCTCCTCCGATCTCCTTTAATGGTTCATTAAAATTTTGGATTGGAAACCGGATAAGAACCCTCCTCCGATCTCCTTTAAGAGTATTGAGATTTTTGGATTGGAGACCGGATAAGAACTCTCCTTCGATCTTCTTTTATTGGGATTTCGGGTTGGAGAGCAGATAAGAATTCTCCTCTGATCTCCTTTAACTATTGATTTAAAACTCTTAGGCAAGGATAGGATAAGGACTCTTCCGACCTCTTCCATTTTGACGGGACTCGGACAAAGACTTTTTCGACCTTTAAAAATTTAACCACAGCTACGGGTCCTAAGAACCTAAAACTAAGAATTCTGGCATTCAAAAATGCTGGGGATAAGGTTTCTGTATACCCTGTGGCTGAACGGGGAACACTAGACTTGATTCACTGACCTTTTCATGTAGTCATTTTACCAATATCTATTAACATCCGATCTATTCTGTTTTGTTTACTTTGGTTCTATTTCGCTTTATGACATCTTGCCGAATTGCTGTTTACGTCAGCCTAATAGTTTGGCTATCTTCCTGACGTGTTATTCATGTTTTTTTCTTTTAAAAGAGACCTCTAAGTTGCAGTTACCTACGTTTACCCAACCATTTACATACTACTAGGAGTTAGAAAACTTGCTTTCAGAAATGATAAAGATTAATAAAAATGAACTGATCACTAAAGAGATGATTTGGGAGTGTCATTCTTTAGGGATCGTTTGTACAAAAGTAATCTTGAAGAAAGTCACAGATGTAAGAAGAACAAAGGAAATGCGGAAAGTAAATATAGGCACTTAATAAAACTAAGCTCTTACCGTATGACCCAATTTTATTGAAATAACTATGGGGTGTCGAATGGTGATAAGGCAACGGATTGATTGGCCTGAGGGTGGTGTTCTTCGTGAACTGGAGGGTACTTAGCTAAAATGCGATCAGATCAAGATAGAAAGAACCGAGTGATATGAAGTTGAGCTTGGACAGTGAAAACAGAGATGATAAAAGGCAGAAAGTGAGAGTATGACCAGATAATGAACAAACTGGAAATGTAGAGTTCCAGATTCGAATCTCTTCAAAAACACTTGAAAACTAGTTTCAAAAGTCTTTTAATCGACACTTCTAAGTAGCGAGTAACAAACTAAATGAACTTTGAGTTCCTCTGCTATAATATGACCTCTTGTCTATTTTTCCGTCCGTCCCTTGAACAGTTTTTATGCAGGTATTTATAGGAATCGGGTGCTCTTCGTGAAGGGTCAGGATTTATTTTGAGGGAGATGGAGGGTCAAGATTTCGAAGGACATGATCGGAGGTTCAGGAATTAAAGAGAATCAAAATGAATGGTTGAGATCACTCTTCATAATATTTGTCCTTTTCTTCTTTCCATCCGACGGTCCAAATTTCCTTGTCCGAACAATCGAGGGCTAAGAGCGAAAACGCCGGTATTGTCGTCTTCTCTCTTGATCTAAGGGTTCCGGTTTGTCCTTACAAGTGGGATCAACGGTGGAGATTGGAATGTACAGGATGTCATGACATACTCGCACGGCCAACATTGCGGGCGATTCTTAGGCGTGCGGTGGAGATCTCGTTTGCAACGCCTTAACTACCTCGGCTCTGATTCTGACGACGGTTATTGGGATTTGTCTTATTCTTTTTGCCTATCGATCCCTCCTCTTTCGATCTCTTTCACATGTTCTTTCCGACCTTTCATGCTGGTCTCCCACCTTCCGATCTACTATTCCGATCTTTTCCCTTCTTGGTCAGTCCAGTCAAAGCATTAATTGTCCCTCGATTCCCGAAGCGTCCGCTTCGTTTTCTGCATATCAATAAAAGATCGATTACCCCCTATATAAACCCCTGACAACAGAGACATATCCTACATCTGATTCTCCTCTCTTCAGTCTTACTTGTTTTAACTGCTTTGTGATAATTCCGCTAAGGCGTGGCTTTTGATCCCTTTCCGATGGACCTTTTACTCACCGATCAAAATTTACGATCCGGTGATCGAATAACCTTGTCGATGAAGGTGAGAGAACTGGATCAATTGACCGAACTGGATTGAGGAGCTTGATCGCGTCTTGGTCTCGAGTCGCTCATCCGAGTTTATTCGCTTCTTATCACATTAGGTGTTCCGACAGCGTCTTTCCTCCACATTGGGTGTTCCGACAGCGGGTCGGTTTCGAGTGGTAACATCGGTGACGATGTCTCTCATCTTCATTTGAGTCATAGTCACCCCATCTGAGCTGTACATCTATCCGATGTCAATAGCCGGTCTCCTGATCAAACACCTCTTTTGATTTAGCCACGAGACTAGGCTTTGACATAGGTCCTTTAGATAGGATGTTCCACCGGTCTCTAGAGATCGCCCAAATGATGTAATCCTTCAATGTAATCAGATCTCTAGAGATCGCCCAAATGATGTAATTAGACCTTTATCATAATCCGATCTCTAGAGATCGCCCAAATGATGTATTTTATTTTCAATGCAATCCGATCTCTAGAGATCACAGAAATGATGTGATCCAATTTTAGTGTAATCCGATCCCTAGAGATCGCCCAAATGATGTAATCCGATCTTTTGAAAATAAAGACTTTATTTTGTCGATTATCATCTTATTATTTTTGCATTGATTGTTTTCCGATCTCTAATGTGATTATCCGATCTGGTTCTTTACCTGAATGACACTTAACTAATCCTTTATTCAAAATATTTAACTTATTATGCCGATCTTCAATTAACCGATCTCAGAACATTCGGATATTTGAGAGAAGTGTCAGAACAGCTGTCGAGTCCCACCAATCGATGCGTTGCCTAGAACCTCGCGAGCATTAAATGCTCGGACTAGTATAAATAGGGGTGGGAGGGTTAGCCAGTTGTTCTCTCATTCCATTTTCAATCCCCTGCTCACAAATTCGAAGTTCTCTCGTTTTCTCAAGTTCTTCCGACGCCGATCAGACTCCGGTAAGGGCTTTGATCCTCTTTTTAGTTTAAATTCTTTGTTTCTTTTGAAAATGAGCGGTCAAGGTCGAGAGCGCGAGCCCTCCTTCCATTCGGTCTCGTGGTCATCGTCGATGAAGAAGAGCGATCGAATAGCGTTCAACAAGAACCTCCCAGGGCCTCCGCTCCAACTCGGGGGCGGGTCATACCATCAAGGCTCGCACCTTCTTCAGGGAGAGAGACTCTCCTTATAGACGAGCTACCGTCGGTTCTTCGAGAATCCGATCTGCAATCGTTTAGCCAAGAATATAACATTCGGCCTGATTCGTACGAGCTAATCAAGTGCCACGGCGATCTTCGCGTCGATCACTCCTTTGAAGAGAATGACATGGTTATGGTGTACGAGGAACAGTTAAAGGCCGGTCTAAGGTTCCCTCTAGACGATTTCTATAAGGAGGTCCTAAAACTTCACCGCGCATGCATTGTTCAAATTCACCCCAACTCGTGGCGGATCTTGGTAGCCTTCCGAGGTCTATGCCGAGCTAAGGGAATCAGACCTACGGCTAAGGTGTTCGCCAGCCGCATGCACTAACTCGCCAAAGGATGACGAACATCGGTTCTTTCAGCAAAGCCTCATTGCGGGCTCTTTTACGATCGCCTCATCCCTTAAGAATTGGAAGAACCGTTTCTTCATTCTGAGGAGCAAAGATCCGAGCTGCTTTGAGGACTTCCCCCGTAGCTGGTGGTACCAGGGGCCCTTGCTTCCGAAGCACATTACCCTGAGTCAGGAGGAAAGTTTAATAGTGATGGATCTGAAGAGTCAGGCCGCCACTCAAAAGTATTCTTGTTTGGACCATTGGACTATTCAATTGCTCACCGGCCAAGACCGCGAACTTCCGCTCTCTGACCTCGGCATTGGTATTTTCTATATCTCAGTTCTCACGACCTTAGCGATCTCACTAACCTTTTCTTTGTGCAGGTATGGCGGGTGGTGAGGGTTCTAGGAAGCGGAAGAAGGAAAGAGAGATCTCCCGGAAAGTAAAGGAGATGAAGCGTTCGGAAATGCTTCGAACACCCGGTCATGAGCCTGGGGAGATACAAAGAGACCCGCCTCAACCTTCGGGTCCGCCGACCTCAGAAGCTGTCCGATCTCCTCCTAGAACGGAAGAGCAGCCTCCACCTCTCCCAATTGTTCCAAGCACAGAAATGGGGCCAACTCAAGCTTCTGGGAGGACCTCTTCTCGTGGCGCTCAAATACTGATCGACTCCTTGAAGAATAACCGGACTGTTAGAGTGAAACCCGATATTGCCAAAGTCCTGGGGTCTACCATCTTCTTTCAAGAGGATCGGGACAGGCTATCCCGGAATGGTCTCGATTATATCTTGTCTCGATCCTTGTGCCTGAACGTGGAGTGTCCGTGAACTGCACCATGTTTCGGGAAAAGATTCAGCGTGCAGGTAAGGAGATCGGGAAGAAGAATGAGGAAGTGGCTTCCCTCCGATCCCAACTCTCATCCGCTCGGGATTATATATCTCAAGTCGAGGGACGGGCAAAGTTCCATGAAGACAGGCTGGCCGAACAGAATCATATTTTGGCTGAGAGGGACCGTGCTCTTGGGGAAGTCCAGGCGCTTCACGCCAACGAAGCCGCTCAGGTCGCTCAACTTATAGAGGAACTCAAGGCGAAGGATGAGGAGCTTAAGGAGAAAGACAAGGAGCTGAAGGAGAGAGACGAAGAGATGGTGGCGGGAATAGCCGGAGCCTATGTGAATGCTCACAAGGACCTCTTGGCTGAACTCCAGAAGCGCTACCCTGAAGAGGACTTCTCCTGGATGGCCGACCTGGCTCCTGAGGGCGACGATGAGGACAGTGAGGAGGAAGCCGAGGGTGAGAGAGAGAGTGAGCAAAATGTAAATCAGGCTGGGGGTGATCCCCCAGCCGAATAGCTTGTACAAAAAAAAAGAAATGAAATGGAATGTCTCTTTTGTTCAATGAATGGATGTGATCGGAAAATCTTTGAATTGCCTAAGTATCTAAATGCAATTATTAATCTAAGTATAAGAGATCGGAAAGCACAATAAGCATGAGATCGGTGGGGAAGAAATGCTGAACGGGACTTGATTAAAATTGAAAATTTAACTTGAAAACTTAAGATCGGAACCCTCGTTAAACCGAACCAAAACCTTAGCTCTTAATCGTCCGAAAAGGAGATCGGCAATAAAACTGGTAAGAAAAGATCTAATGCTAGTTCACTTCACTTATCAACAGAGATCAGGGATATACCCGACGGGTCCGGAAATTCGACAGCGGGTTTGAGAGATCGGTAAATGATTTGAGAGATCGGCAGGGCTTTAACGAATGTTAGGACTTAGCATTGATTCAATTCCTTTTAAGGAGAGTTCGGAAATATGGTCATCTGGTAAAGAAAAATAAAGAGAAATCAGAAATGTCATTGGCTGGCCCAGGGAGACCTAGTGCTGGGGATCGGTTTCAAAGTCTTGTTGATTTTGGGGATCGGCCAAAATATGGTGTCGACAGCTGCCCCTCTTTACATAATTTCTATTAAAGGAAAGAAATTTCCGTGTAGGAATTATGTAAAGATTCAGACTCATATTTTGGACGATTAAGTGTTTGAAATTAGGGAACTAATGACCTAGAAATTGTTAACAGAAATTTAAATTGCATGAAATTAAAATCAACTTAGATCAAGGAACCAGAGGTTGATGACAGAAATTTAAATTGCATGAAATTAAAATCAACTTAGATCAAGGAACCAGAGGTTGATGACAGAAATTTAAATTGCATGAAATTAAAATCAACTTAGATCAAGGAACCAGAGGTTGATAACAGAAATTTAAATTGCATGAAATTAAAATCAACTTAGATCAAGGAACCAGAGGTTGATAACAGAAATTTAAATTGCATGAAATTAAAATCAACTTAGATCAAGGAACCAGAGGTTGATGACAGAAATTTAAATTGCTGGAAATTAAAATCAACTTAGATCAAGGAACCAGAGGTTGATAACAGAAATTTAAATTGCATGAAATTAAAATCAACTTAGATTAAGGAACCAGAGGTTGATGACAGAAATTTAAATTGCAGGAAATTAAAATCAACTTAGATCAAGGAACCAGAGGTTGATAGCAGGAAATTTAAATTGCATGAAATTAAAATCAACTTAGATCAATGAACCAGAGGTTGATAACAGAAATTTAAATTGCATGAAATTAAAATCAACTTAGATCAAGGAACCAGAGGTTGATAACAGAAATTTAAATTGCATGAAATTAAAATCAACTTAGATCAAGGAACCAGAGGTTGATGACAGAAATTTAAATTGCAGGAAATTAAAATCAACTTAGATCAAGGAACCAGAGGTTGATAGCAGGAAATTTAAATTGCATGAAATTAAAATCAACTTAGATCAAGGAACCAGAGGTTGATAACAGAAATTTAAATTGCAGGAAATTAAAATCAACTTAGATCAAGGAACCAGAGGTTGATAACAGAAATTTAAATTGCATGAAATTAAAATCAACTTAGATCAAGGAACCAGAGGTTGATGACAGAAATTTAAATTGCATGAAATTAAAATCAACTTACAAGGCAAGTCTAACCCTGACACATGAAGTTCTTCCCCGATGAAGTGTACTTAACAAGATACCGAAGGCCGATGATTAACGGAAAAGAAGTTGCAAGACTTGACCTATGACCCCATTTCTTCAAATGCCCCTCCTCTGTTCCCGACTTTCTTCTTATTTTACGGAAAGCATCCTTGCGGGTTTTTACTTTCTTTTTGTCCATTCGACCAGAGGCGCCCTTTCGGGTTTTCACTCCTAGTTGTTTGTTTTTTTTTTTTTTTTGTTTTTTTTTTGAAGGCCATTCCCTGCAAATCTCATAATAAAGTACGTGAGGTTATCAATTTTCGAATTCAAATCTTATGGCAAAAATTTAACTAATTAATAGCACATTAAACAAAGAGAAAGGATAGTATTAAAAGTGAGTGAACAGGAAAACAAAAGTAGAAGGAATAAAGTATGACTTTATTATGGCCTTAAGAAAAACAGGGATAGACTTTCAAAGGAAAAGGAAGGGTACAAGGATAGATCTCACATATTCCTTATAGTTGGTTTTGAAGTCTTTTAACTGCCATTATTTCAAGTTCTCTGAAGTCCCATGCCGTGACGGTTTCCTCTCCATCCTTGGTTCCATACCCCCTTCCTTATTTCTCCATTTTGGCTCTTGGGATGCCCTTTCGGGTTTTCACCCCAAGTTTTTTTTTTTTTTTTTTTTTTTTTGGACGCCCTTTCGGGTTTTCATCCTTCACTCGTTTATGCATAATACCTCTTGACAGTGTCGGCATTCACAGGTCTCTGAAACTCTTCGCCGTCCATTTGGGTCAAGATCAAGGCTCCTCCGGAAAATGCCTTTTTAACCACATAGGGTCCCTCGTATGTTGGTGACCATTTGCCCCGTGGATCGTTTTGGTTCGACAACACTTTCTTCAGAACTAAGTCCCCGGGTTGGAATTCGCGTGGGCGAACGCTTTTATCAAATGCCCTAGCCATCCTCCTCTGATATAATTGCCCATGACATGCCGCTGCTAACCTTTTCTCATCAAGCAAGTTTAACTGTTCCAACCTCGACTGAATCCATTCTGACTCATTAATTCCTGACTCCTTCAGGATTCTTAGGGAAGGGATTTCAACTTCAATGGGCAATACTGCCTCCATGCCGTAGACCAGCGAGTATGGAGTTGCCCCGGTTGAGGTTCTCACGGAAGTTCGGTATGCGTGAAGAGCGTAGGGAAGCATATCATGCCAATCCTTATAGGTGGCCGTCATTTTCCGGATTATCCTCTTTAGATTTTTGTTCACGGCTTCTACTGCTCCATTCATCTGGGGACGGTACGGGGAGGAATTGAGATGCCGGATTTTGTATTGATCACATAATTTCTGAATCTTCGGACCATTCAAGTTCTTGGCATTATCAGTGACAATTTCATTCGGGAGACCATGCCGGAAGATGATATTGCTTCTGAAGAATTTGAGAAACGTGTTCTGTGTGATGTGAGCGTATGACGTTGCTTTGACCCACTTGGAGAAATAGTCGATGGCCACAAGGATGAATCTGTGCCCATTGGATGCCTTGGGATTGATGGGACCAATCACATCGATGCCCCACATTGCGAAAGGCCATGGTGAGACGAGGTTGAACAACTTGTGAGGTGGCACATTTATCGGATCTGCATAGATCTGACACTTATGGCATTTCCGGAAGTACTCGATGCAATCCTTTTCCATTGTGGTCCAAAAATACCCACGTCGCATGATTTGCTTAGCCATCATATGCCCATTGGCGTGGGTTGCGCAATTCACATCATGAGTATCAAAGAGGATTATCTATGATTCTTTTACATCTACACATCTCAATAAATCACCGTTCGAGCTCCACTTGTATAGGGTTTCTCCACTGGGGACGTACCCCAAACCTAATCTCCGAAACATCTTCTTTTCATTTTTGCTTGCCCCCAAAGGGAATTCTCTGGTTCTACAGTAGACCAGGATGTCATGATACCAGGGCTTTCCATCGGGCTCTTCTTCAATCATGAAGCAATAAGCTGGCTCATCCCTTGCTTTGACCCTCAATGCTTGAGTTGTCTGCCCTTCTTCCATTTGAGCCATAACGGCCAGAGTAGCTAAAGCATCAGCAAATTGATTCTTGTCTCTGCTAAGATGAGTGAAAGAGATTTCTTCGAATTCCTTAATCAGCTCCAGTAAGTACTTCTGATACGGGATCAACTTGGGATCCTTAGTTTGCCATTCTCCCTTGACTTGATAGATTATCAGAGCCGAGTCTCCGTACACCTCCAACTTTCTGATTTCCATTTCGATAGCAGCTTGTAGACCCATCACACAAGCTTCATACTCTGCGACATTGTTGGTACAGTCAAACCTCAACTTGACAGCTATTGGGAAGTGCTTCCCATCAGGGGATATCAATACTGCTCCAATTCCATTACCTGACAAATTGACAGCTCCGTCGAAATACATTTCCCATACATCGGCTGGCCCCCCTTCTTCGCAGTCTACTTCATTAATGTGCTCATCAGGGAACTCAAAATCCAGAGCTTCATAATCCTGGATAGGATTTTCTGCTAGGAGGTCAGCAATTACGCTACCTTTCACCGCTTTCCGGGTCATATAGACTATGTCATATTGGGAGAGTATAACCTGCCACTTGGCTATCCTACCTGGCACGAATGGGCTTTCAAATACATACTTGATAGGATCCATCCTGGAGATAAGCCATGTCTTGTGATTCAACATGTAGTGTTTGAGGCGATTTGCTGTCCAGGCTAACGCGCAGCAAGTCTTTTCTAAGAAAGAGTACCTTGACTCACAATCATTGAACTTCTTGCTCAGGTAATAAATGGCCCTCTCTTTTCGGCCGGTATCATCATGCTGTCCCAAAACACATCCCATAGAATTCTGTTGGACTGCCATGTACAAGATCGAGGCCCGCCGCCACAAAGTGACCAATCGTGGGTTTGACAAATACTGCTTGATTGTCTCGAAAGCCTTTTGACAATCCGAATCCCATTGGGTAGGGTTGTTCTTCCGGAGTAGTCTGAAAATAGGCTCGGCTTTGGCAGTGAGATTAGAAATAAATCTTGAAATGTAGTTCAACTTTCATAGAAAATCGCACCTCCTTTACGCTTTTGGGGACGGCATTTCTTGAATAGCTCGAACTTTGTCTGGATCCACTTCTATCCCTTTCTCGCTTACTATGAATCCCAACAGTTTTCCCGATCTAGCTCCGAATATGCACTTAGCAGGGTTCAACTTCAACTGGTATTTCCTGAGCCTTTCGAACACCCTCCTTATCACCTGAACGTGGCTCTCTTCTCCCCGGGATTTGATGATCATATCATCCACATATACCTCCACTTCTTTATGCATCATATCGTGGAATAATGTGACCATTGCGCGTTGGTAAGTAGCCTCGGCATTCTTCAACCCGAAAGGCATGACCCGATAGCAAAATACCCCCCATTGGGTGATGAAAGCAGTTTTATCCTTGTCTTCCTCGTCCATTGGGATCTGATTGTACCCTGAAGCCCCATCAATGCACGAACACCTACCCAATCCCGCAGCATTATCAACTAGCACATCAATGTGGGGGAGAGGGAAATCGTCTTTCAAGCTAGCTTTATTAAGATCCCGGTAGTCAACGCACACCCTGACTCTTCCGTCCTTCTTCATTACCGGGACGACGTTAGCCACCCATTGGGGATATTTGACCACTTCCAAGAACCCGGCGTCATACTGTTTCTTGACTTCATCCCGAACCTTAAGCAGTGTGTCGATTCATTCTTCTTAGTTTCTGCTTCACCTAATCGTTCTCGGATTAAGGGAATCTTGTGCGTCACTATCTGAGGGTCCAAACCCGCCATATCATCGTAGCTCCAAGAGAACACATCGAGGAATTCCTTAAGCAGACTGATCATATCTCCCAATTCTTCACTCTCCACTACCTTAAGTTCCCTTTTTTCTTCTTCCGTGCCTAGGTTTATGGTGCGCGTTTCATCTCCACAAGGCACGAGGGAGGGCTCGTTCTTTTCACTGTCTTTTTGTATAAGGTCTTCCTCAGAATCACTCGAAGTAATGGCAGTTATGGGGATTTCAAAATTAACCAGAGGAATTTCTGAATCTATTGGATTATTAGGTGTTAATTGATGAATAGTCCTGAATGAATAAAGAATAGAACGTGTTATAAGGACGGAATTAAAAGGAAAGAAAGAGAGATTTAAAATGCGCTATCAATTTATTAATATTAATGCCATAAGAAAAGGTCCATTTACAGTATTACTATTGTCATCATGGACAAAATGATCAAGTGCAGATAACCGAAGGTACTTTACTCGAGATTGAGTACAGGGATATCCTCCGTTGTCCAGTTATCCAGCTCTTCCCCCTCAGTCATTGGCGAAACTAGGGCCTCATACAAGGAATCCAGTTGGATGACATCTATGGATGGATCATCGGGTGATTCTTCTGTACTTGTCGGATGTTGAATGACCGGTTTAGTGAAGATCTCCATAATTCTCGGGACTATTTTCATCTTTCCCATCTCCTGGTCGAACCTCTGATCCCGAAGTATTTTCCTCATCCAGAACCGCCCATCCACGAGGGCATCCTCCTCATATCCCAAACCACAACGGCCTATCTTCTGAATAGCCGGTATAGGTTCCACGATTCCTTGCAGTGCGGTGCCCAAGCCTTTCCCCTCTTGATACCCGTTCCTTGACATCACCTTGGCCACCATAGCCATAGCCCCCTCATTTCCGTTGTCTTGCAATTCAAGGGCCTGGAAAGAACTCTCCAATGACTCTCTACGCTTCCACATAAGGAAGTGATTGCGGCTTGGTAACCAATATGGCTTCTTCACCCCTTACAGTGATGATTTTGCCGTCCTTAATGTATTTGATCTTCTGGTGCAAAGTTGAAGGAACAGCATTCGCAGAATGGATCCATGGCCTTCCCAACAGCATAGTGTAAGCCGGCTCAATGTTCATCACCTGGAACGTGATGTTGAAGGTACATGCACCGACTTGGATTGGCAAGTCAATGTCTCCCAGTACTTCTCTCCTTGTACCGTTAAAGGCTCTTACCACCATCGCGCTCTGACGTATATGCGATTGGTCGACCGGTAGCCTGGCTAAGGTTGCGCTAGGCAGTACATTAAGGGCCGATCCGTTATCGATGAGAACTTTGGCCACTATACAACCCTTGCACTTCACAGTTACATGCAGAGCTTTATTGTGCCCTAAGCCTGCAGGATCTACCTCCTCTTCAGAAAAGGCTACAAAGTTGGAAGCCTGGATTTGTTCTACTATCTTCTCAAACTGTCCCGGTGTGATGTCGGGGTTCACAAAGGCTTGATCCAGGATTCTCTGCAAGGCTTGTCGGTGGACTTCAGAGCTCAAGATCAGTGATAACAGTGAAATTCGGGCAGGTGTCTTGCTCAATTGCTCCACTACATCATACTCACTTTGTTTCATTATTTGGAGCAGTAGTTCTTCCTCTTCTTTATGTTCAGTAGGTTCTACTTCCCCTGCTTTCTCAACCTCCTCTTCTGTATTTTTTGATGACTCTCCCATTTTTACTTTCCCTTTCCTCTTTTCTCTTTCTTCGTTCCCGTAACACCTCCCACTTCGAGTTATAAACTCAACTTCTTGCTCAGGTGGAGAGGACTTTGTTGCGATAACGGGCCGAGAACTGGTTTGGGGAGTAAGGTTGCTGGTAGGTCCAGCATAAGTCATTCTGAAATGCTCGTGAGGAGCGAAACATGGTTTTGGTGGTGCCAGAGGTGAGGCGAGACTGGGAGTGGATGTACTGCTTGACGCATCTTGAGTGAAAACTTGGAAGTTATAGTTCCAAGGGACAGCGTGAGTATTGGTGATGGGGAGCTGGGGTGGAGTTTGGATAACCGTTACTGGCGGTGAGGCTACCGGGGGTGAGAAGGTGATTCTGGGCTTGGAGGTAGAAGCAGTTTGGCTGAACCTAGTGGTGTTCACTCCCTCTTCCGTCTTTGACCTCTTCTGATATCTCAGAACCTTGAGAGAAAATAAGTTCCGGACCTCTTGCTCAACCCCTTACAATCTCGCAACTCATGGTCACCGCCTCCATGGTAAGGACACCTGCATTTCTTCGAATCCCGCTACCTGAGGGTAAAGGTAGCCTTCCCTCGTTGCTACAGCAAAAATCTTCTCAAAGTATGGAACCAGCTTATCCATTTCTGGTGTTGATCCCTCTCCCTTAGACTCTATCATATTTACACCACTGCCCGCATTATGGTTAGGTAGTGGGTTTGAGGTGACATTGGGGAGGGAACCATTTCCCTCGATCTTCAACCACCCATTTCGGATTAAAGCGTGCACTCTCCCTCTGAGTGCCCCGCAGTTGTCGGTTGAATGCCCTTGTGCTCCTCCATGATACTCACAACGGGCAGTGGCATCATACCACCTGGGATATGGCGGCTAGATTGGGTCTAAGGGGACTGGTACGATTTGGTTTATACCGACAAGGTATCGGTATATTTCACTGAGAGGGAGGGGAAGAGGTGGATCAGGGTTCCTTGGAGGTCTCGGGTTGTTTTGTGGTGGTCTTGGTTGAACGGGAGGAGGAGGTGGTCTTGGTTGAAAATTTGTAGGTGGGGGATATTGTGGGCGTGGTTGCGGATAATTAGGGAAAGGAGGTGGAATGTTGGCGATGGTTTGGCCATGAGAAGAAGGATATGGCCGGTAATTATTTTGGGGAAATCGAGTAATTATTCGACGGTGATAGAGTGTACATCACCCTCCTTCTTCTTGCCAAAGTCGCGCCTTCTTCACGGATTCTCACCAACTCGTAGTCTTCCTATTCTCGATTAGCTTCAATTCTCTCGCCAGCTTGGATGATATCTGAGAAGCTGTTGGAGGTATTTCCAATCATCAGGTTGAAGTAGGGAGCCTTCAATGTTTCGATGAATAGGGAGCAGAGTTCATTGTCGGTCACCGGAGGATATACTTCTGCAGCCTTCTCCCTCCATCGTTGGGCATACTGCTTGAAACCTTCCCGGTCTTTCCACTGTGCTCCGAGGTCCCTCCTTGTGGGTGCCGCATCACAATTGAATTTGTACCGCTTTAGAAAGGTATCGGCTAAATCCTTCCAGAGTGCAACTTGCTCTGCCCAATTGTATGCACCATCTCGTAGCCGCTCCGAGAGGCTCTCGTGAAAGAAGTGAATGAGAAGTCTATCGCCTTCGTTAAAGGCGCATTTTGGCAATGTAGGTTGCCAGTGGATGCAGGATCCGAAGTTTCCGTGTACTTGTCAAATCCGAACCTTGAATTTGGGTGGTACCACCACATCCGCACCAATCTCGGTGATTTACACATCGATCGAACCATACATGTTCAGCCTCTATTGCCCTCAGTCTTTCTTCTAGAGCCGATAGTTTCTCGTTTTCTCTCGCCCTATGTTCTCCTTCCACCGTACGATACGCTCCTCCAACTGGGAGCTGAGGGGTGGAGTAAACTGGAGGGATCGGGATTGAAGGGTGAGCCTCGGCATTTGAGATAGCCGGGTAATAGGAAAAAGGTAGGTCATTATTTATGGTCACCGGATTGATGTGTGGATCGCTGTCCGGGATTGATGGCTGGAAAGTGAAGGAGGATGAAGCTAAGTGAGAATCAACCGTTGTAGGAGGTGGGGGAGGTAATGGTAGGTTAGGGTCTGAAGTGGGCCTATTTTGGGACATCTCCCTCATCATCTTCATAAGTTCTGAAACCTGGTCTTTTAGTTCAGACACTTGCCCCTGTAGGTTCTGTACTTGTTCCTGGTCTTCCATTAGTCTTCTTGTTCGAGATCTTGTTAAGTACACTCGCTGGGGTTGAACCGTGTGCTTGGTCAGACTTGCGTTGTTAGAAGCAATATTGATTTCCTGTAAGGGTAAAAAAATTTAAATGAATTTTAAATTTTGCAAAGAAACTAAAAGTTCTGGTCTGGACGAAGGATACAGTGGCATTTGAGAGCTAGGTTAGGAATCTGCAAAAAGGATAATCGCATCAACTTTATCATGGCATTGTTCGATAGTCTGACTGCGAATGACGGGATTGAATGCGCATTTATGATACCTGTCCATATAGCGCATTTCAATTTTTCACATAACCCTAGCGAGGAAGTTCCTACGGGAGTCATACTATTCATTCACAAATTTTGCTAAACAATGGTCCAAAAATCACTTCATTAACTGAGTAATTTGTACATCGTATCTTTTACATTGGCCTAGGCTCTGGAAGGTTCTTTATAATAAGATGACATTTTCTGAGATACTCATATAACCTTTCTTCTTGCTTGGCGGGGTCGAATGCTTTCAGAGCGTACTCGGATTCTGTAATAATTCTTGTTTTCCCGTGCTATCGTTCTTTCCAAATTGGTCCACATTCTCTTTCAACTCTTGATAGAGTGCAGTTTGTTTTTACCTTTCCTTTCTTTCCTTAGCACACTCTTTCAAGATATCGTCGATGAGTTGTGCCTGTCCTTTCAATTCGAGCTTCTTCTTCTTACTTTCTTGCTTATATTCTTCGACGAGTACCTCTTGGTATTTCATCTTTTCCTGAAACTTACTATTCTGTACTTTCGCTTCTTTTACCTCAGCTTGGAGAGAGTCTCTTTCCCTTTCCCACTATACCTCTTGCTCCTCGAACCCCATCCTTTCGGCCCTTACCTCTTCCTTAAGTCTTCTTACTCTTCTTTTAAGTTTCTGCTGTTGGTCCTTCAGCTATTTTATTTGTTCCTGCAGTTGTGAGTTCTCAGTATTAGCCTCTCGTAGTGAGTCATCCAGATGGCCATTCGTTTCTTCTAATAGGACATCTCGGAGCGGGTTGCTGTCTTCGAATTTCACAGTTGAATGTTCTCGGTCCCTGTCAGCCCTCCATTTAAGATAATCGCCCGAGGTGCTTGGGCCTTTAGGCGATCTCTCCATCAGAGTGACGTTTTCCCAAGATTTGCGAGCCTTTTTCAACCCTTCTTCTCCTTTGAGCTCGTGGTAGAAGCGACCTTGGTGGTATTCTTCAATGTTGATCACAGACTGTGTTGAGCCGAACTGCCTCATTACCAATGCCGGAGTGTAACTTGTGTATTCGGTTACTCCGATCAGGGACACCGACTGAATACCCATCGCATCGATCAAACGGGTTGGCTTGACGCCCACAGCCTTCCTCCAACAAGAATCATGGCTATTGAAACTCAAAATCCGCTCCCACCATCGCTTTTCATTCTTCGCTGATCACTAACCGGATCATCTTCTCAATGGGAGGCTGGTCAAGGTACCAAGTCAATCCTTTTGTCTCCACGGGACATATGTGACTGATAGTCCAGAGGTATAACAACTGAGAGCAACACTTAATGGACCCTTTCCCCTGTTGTCTGCAGTAAGTTAGGGTTAACAAGGTTTCGCAAGAATTGCTGGTATCGGATTGATCCTGCCGCTTTCTATTGTCCAAAATACCTCCACTGTCCGCAAGTGATGATCCCCAATGGCCTCGGGAATGTAATCGACCGTAGATTCCCAAAGCGAGAGCTCAAGCCGGTCCCCACTGCTTTCTCTTGGAGGCATTGATCTAAACATTTCGGAGATATGTCCAATACCAACCATGTGTTTTTCCCTTGGCGGTTTCTTTGGACTTTACTTTCCGGGGAGAACCCAACATATGTGCCAACCGCTTCTGTGTCCGCCTATGCTCAAGGTGTAAGTAGATCCTGCTCGCAATGAGTATGGGATCCCCAAAGAATGCTTGATATTCTTCCATAGTGGGGACCGTATCAATGTCATTGAAAGATAATACCCCGTACTTAGGATACCAAAACCTCAACATGCCTATGAATGCCAGGATATGGACATAGACTTGCATTAAGGTTGCACTCCTCCCGCATTTCTCTTCAAATCGCACTTGATCGGGAAGCGACCTCCATCCATTAGACAGACCCTTGAGGTTGTTCATTCTGACCTCTATTTTATCCAGATCTAGTGAAGGTATTGAGCTAGCGTGTGCCTCGGAAACGTCATTTTGCGAGGGTATCGACCTATGAGCTGATTTGGACCAAAGTTTAGCTCGAGCCTCTTCTCGCCGATCGACTCGAGGATGCCATGATAAAAATGATGCCTATCCTTTACTGCACTCTTGGTTTGGTAATGCCTGCGGGAAAATTCGTTAGTAAGACAAATTGGGGTAATTTTGAATCATACTGTTGACAGGGTGACACGTACACATTTATCAAAGTAGGAAAATGTGTAGGTGTTCTAGTAGGATTCAAGATTACCCTAAAAAAAAATGAACAAAAGGAAATTAAAGCAGAATAGGGTAAGAGTAAGTATGCCCCTTTTGTCCTATAGTAGGGAGACTCCTAATACCGGGTGAGTGCTACCAATATGGATTGTTATATCTTATAAGGTAGTTCACTACGCTTTCAACTATTGTGATAGTTTAGCTCAGATCTAACTTTCTAAAAGCCACAGTTCCCAAATTGTCCCATCAGAACAAGAGAGCCCCATTCTACCCCCATGATATTATCGGAAAATTCCACTGTATCACGGTGAATAGAACAAGTTTCAATTTGTGCAGAAGCGTTCAAGGATACTAACGGGTAAAACCCACTGCCGCTACATGACCCCCCTCCTACTTTCCTAAAAGGGTAAGAAAGCCCGGGTTAGGACCATAGTGTGTGAGGACATTGTGTGAGTGTTCAGTGTGTGAAGGGACACCTTTACCTCTTCCCAATTTAGGGGGATTTTGTTTTTCCATTTTTCCCTTTTTTTCCCTTTTTTGAAAGGAAGAGCACTGTAAGGAATAGGACAGGTAAAACAAACAAAATAGTTAGCAGCAATAATAATTAACGCATACAACATCGCCGAATGAGCCTATCTAACTATAATTTGATCGGACAAAATTAAATCTACTTTTGGACCACTAGACCGGGGTACAATAATCCCAATGAGTCGCTAAGTCGTGAATGGGTTTTTGCGGTCGCCTGGACGATCACTCACCGAAGTGGGAAAGAGTGAGGAGTCGCCACCTTAGTTTTGAGGGAAACTAAAGAAAACCATTTGGGGAAATAAATTAAAAATGAAACCACTTCAAGACAGAGATTCTTGGTTAGGGGTCCGTAACGGTGGGGAAGGTGTTAGGCACCTCACCTCGTCCCTTAACAAGGGTAAGTAGATTTAACTTTACACTTTCAAATTTGATAGTTAGGAAGGCTCGAATGAATATGTTACCCTTCCGATATAGGGAATATTTTCTTTCTCACCATTTGGATTACCGGATACATAAGCAAATGAGACAACCTTAGTGAGTTGAAGTTGAGTAATGTCTTTTGTTTATAGATTATTCTGCATATTTATTAAAATTTGATTTAGAGATCGGATAAGAACTCTCCTCCGATCTCTTTTGAATATTTATTGGTGTTTTGCATTGTATCCCTGATAAGAACTCTCCTCCTATCCCTTTAAATATGTATTAAAAATTTTGGATCGGAGATCGGATAAGAACTCTCCTCCGATCTCCTTTAATGGTTCATTAAAATTTTGGATTGGAAACCGGATAAGAACCCTCCTCCGATCTCCTTTAAGAGTATTGAGATTTTTGGATTGGAGACCGGATAAGAACTCTCCTCCGATCTTCTTTTATTGGGATTTCGGGTTGGAGACCAGATAAGAATTCTCCTCTGATCTCCTTTAACTGTTGATTTAAAACTCTTAGGCAAGGATAGGATAAGGACTCTTCCGACCTCTTCCATTTTGACGGGACTCGGACAAAGACTTTTCCGACCTTTAAAAATTTAACTACACAACACGGGTCCTAAGAACCTAAAACTAAGAATTCTGGCATTCAAAAATGCTGGGGATAAGGTTTCTGTATACCCTGTGGCTGAACGGGGAACACTAGACTTGATTCACTGACCTTTTCATATAGTCATTTTACCAATATCTATTAACATCCGATCTATTCTGTTTTGTTTACTTTGGTTCTATTTCGCTTTATGACATCTTGCCGAATTGCTGTTTACGTCAGCCTAATAGTTTGGCTATCTTCCTGACGTGTTATTCATGTTTTTTTCTTTTAAAAGAGACCTCTAAGTTGCAGTTACCTACGTTTACCCAACCATTTACATACTACTAGGAGTTAGAAAACTTGCTTTCAGAAATGATAAAGATTAATAAAAATGAACTGATCACTAAAGAGATGATTTGGGAGTGTCATTCTTTAGGGATCGTTTGTACAAAAGTAATCTTGAAGAAAGTCACAGATGTAAGAAGAACAAAGGAAATGCGGAAAGTAAATATAGGCACTTAATAAAACTGAGCTCTTACCTGTAAGGAGCCAATTTTATTGAAATAACTATGGGGTGTCGAATGGTGATAAGGCAACGGATTGATTGGCCTGAGGGTGGTGTTCTTCGTGAACTGGAGGGTACTTAGCTAAAATGCGATCAGATCAAGATAGAAAGAACCGAGTGATATGAAGTTGAGCTTGGACAGTGAAAACAGAGATGATAAAAGGCAGAAAGTGAGAGTATGACCAGATAATGAACAAACTGGAAATGTAGAGTTCCAGTATTCAGAATCTCTTCAAGAAAACACTTCAGAAAACTAGTTTCAAAAGTCTTTTTAATCGACACTTCTAAGTAGCAGAGTAACAAACTAAATGAACTTTCAGAGTTCCTCTGCTATAATAACAGCCTCTTGTCTATTTTTCCGTCCGTCCCTTGAACAGTTTTTATGCAGGTATTTATAGGAATCGGGTGCTCTTCGTGAAGGGTCAGGATTTATTTTGAGGGAGATGGAGGGTCAAGATTTCGAAGGACATGATCGAAGGTTCAGGAATTAAAGAGAATCAAAATGAATGGTTGAGATCACTCTTCATAATATTTGTCCTTTTCTTCTTTCCATCTGACGGTCCAAATTTCCTTGTCCGGAACAATCTGAGGGCTAAGAGCGAAAGACGCCGTATTGTCGTCTTCTCTCTTGATCTAAGGGTTCCGGTTTGTCCTCAAGTGGGATCAACGGTGGAGATTGGAATGTACAGATCACATGACATACCTCGCACTGTCAGCATTGCGGGCGATTCTTAGGCGTGCGGTGGAGATCTCGTTTGCAACGCCTTAACTACCTCGGCTCTGATTCTGACGACGGTTATTGGGATTTGTCTTATTCTTTTTGCCTACCGATCCCTCCTCTTTCTGATCTCTTTCACATGTTCTTTCCGACCTTTCATGCTGGTCTCCCACCTTCCGATCTACTATTCCGATCTTTTCCCTTCTTCAGGTCCGGTCTGGTCAAAGCATTAATTGTCCCTCGATTCCCGAAGCGTCCGCTTCGTTTTCTGCTTAGCAATAAATGCTCGTTTTCCCCCTATATATACCCCTGACAACAGAGACATTTCCTTCATCTGATTCTCCTCTCTTCCTTCTTACTTGTTTTAACTGTTCCGGCAGTAATTCCGGCTAAGACTGTGGCTTTTGATCCCTTTCCGATGGACCTTTTTACTCACCGACTGAAAATTTACGATCCCGGTGATCGAATAACCTTGTCTGATGACGGTGAGAGAACTGGATCAATTGACCGATCTGGATTGCGGAGCTTGATCGTGCCGGTCTCGAGTCGCTCATCTGAGTTTATTCGGCTTCTTACCACATTGGGTGTTCCGACAGCGTCTTTCCTCCACATTGGGTGTTCCGACAGCGGGTCGGTTTCGAGTGGTAACATCGGTGACGATGTCTCTCATCTTCATTTGAGTCATAGTCACCCCATCTGAGCTGTACATCTATCCGATGTCAATAGTCGGTCTCCTGATCAAACACCTCTTTTGATTCAGCCACGAGACTAGGCTTTGACATAGGTCCTTTAGATAGGATGTTCCACCGGTCTCTAGAGATCGCCCAAATGATGTAATCCTTCAATGTAATCAGATCTCTAGAGATCGCCCAAATGATGTAATTAGACCTTTATCATAATCCGATCTCTAGAGATCGCCCAAATGATGTATTTTATTTTCAATGCAATCCGATCTCTAGAGATCACAGAAATGATGTGATCCAATTTTAGTGTAATCCGATCCCTAGAGATCGCCCAAATGATGTAATCTGATCTTTTGAAAATAAAGACTTTATTTTGTCGGTTATCATCTTATTATTTTTGCATTGATTGTTTTTCGATCTCTAATGTGATTATCCGATCTGGTTCTTTACCTGAATGACACTTAACTGATCCTTTATTCAAAATATTTAACTTATTATGCCGATCTTCAATTAACCGATCTCAGAACATTCGAATATTTGAGAGAAGTGTCAGAACAACTGTCGAGTCCCACCAATCGATGCACTGCCTAGAACCTCGCGAGCATTAAATGCTCGGACTAGTATAAATAGGGGTGGGAGGGTTAGCCAGTTGTTCTCTCATTCCATTTTCAATCCCCTGCTCACAACTTCGAAGTTCTCTCGTTTTCTCAAGTTCTTCCGACGCCGATCAGACTCCGGTAAGGGCTTTGATCCTCTTTTTAGTTTAAATTCTTTGTTTCTTTTGAAAATGAGCAGTGCCGAAGGTCGAGGTCGAGAGCGAGCCCTCCTTCCATTCGGTTCGTGGTCATCGTCTCGATGAAGAAGAGGCAAGCCGGGCCAAGCGTTCAACAAGAACCTCCTGTGGCCTCCGCTCCAACTCTGGGGCGGTCATACCATCAAGGCTCGCACCTTCTTCAGGAGAGAGACTCTCCTATAGACGAGCTACCGGTTCTTCGAGAATCCGATCTGCAATCGCTTAGCCAAGAATATAACATTCGCCCGATTAAATGCACGAGCTAATCAAGTGCCACGGCGATCTTCGTGTCGATCACTCCTTTGAAGAGAATGACATGGTTATGGTGTACGAGGAACAAGAAAGGCCGGCCCGAGGTTCCTCTAGACGATTTCTATAAGGAGGTCCTAAAACTTCACCGAGCATGCATTGTTCAAATTCACCCCAACTCGTGGCGGATCTTGGTAGCCTTCCGAGGTCTATGCCGAGCTAAGGGAATCAGACCTACGGCTAAGGTGTTCGCCGAGCCGCATGCACTAACTCGCCAAAGGATGACGAACATCGGTTCTTTCAGCGAAGCCTCATTGCGGGCTCTTTTCCGATCCGCCTCATCCCTTAAGAATTGGAAGAACTGCTTCTTCATTCTCGAGGAGCAAAGATCCGAGCCGCTTTGAGGACTTCCCGTAGCTGGTGGTACCAGGGCCCTTGCTCAAGCACATTACCCTCGAGTCGAGGAAAGTTTAATAGTGATGGATCTCAAGAGTCGCCGCCACTCAAAAGTATTCTTGTTTGGAAGCGGTGAATGCCGAGCTGCACCAGTTGACTATTCAATTGCTCACCGCCAAGACCGCGAACTTCCGCTCGACCTCGGCATTGGTATTTTCTACATCTCGCTTCACGACCTTAGCGATCTCACTAACCTTTTCTTTGTGCAGGTATGGCGGGTGGTGAGGGTTCTAGGAAGCGGAAGAAGGAAAGAGAGATCTCCCGGAAAGTAAAGGAGATGAAGCGTTCGGAAATGCTTCGAACACCCGGTCATGAGCCTGGGGAGATACAAAGAGACCCGCCTCAACCTTCGGGTCCGCCGACCTCAGAAGCTGTCCGATCTCCTCCTAGAACGGAAGAGCAGCCTCCACCTCTCCCAATTGTTCCAAGCACAGAAATGGGGCCAACTCAAGCTTCTGGGAGGACCTCTTCTCGTGGCGCTCAAATACTGATCGACTCCTTGAAGAATAACCGGACTGTTAGAGAGAACCCCGATTTTGCCAAAGTCCTGGGGTCTACCATCTTCTTTCAGGAGGATCGGGACAGGCTATCCCGGAATGGTCTCGATGATATCTTGACTCGATCCATGAGCCTGAACGTGGAGTGTCTGGTGAACCAGACCATGGTTCGGGAAAAGATTCAGCGTCTGGGTAAGGAGATCGGGAAGAAGAATGAGGAAGTGGCTTCCCTCCGATCCCAACTCTCATTCGCTCGGGATTATATATCTCAAGTCGAGAGACGGGCAAAGTTCCATGAAGACAGGCTGGCCGAACAGAATCATATTTTGGCTGAGAGGGACCGTGCTCTTGGGGAAGTCCAGGCGCTTCACGCCAACGAAGCCGCTCAGGTCTCTCAACTTATAGAGGAACTCAAGGCGAAGGATGAGGAGCTTAAGGAGAAAGACGAGGAGCTGAAGGAGAGAGACGAAGAGATGGTGGCGGGAATAGCCGGAGCCTATGTGAATGCTCACAAGGACCTCTTGGCTGAACTCCAGAAGCGCTACCCTGAAGAGGACTTCTCCTGGATGGCCGACCTGGCTCCTGAGGGCGACGATGAGGACAGTGAGGAGGAAGCCGAGGGTGAGAGAGAGAGTGAGCAAAATGTAAATCAGGCTGGGGGTGATCCCCCAGCCGAATAGCTTGTACAAAAAAAATGAAATGAAATGGAATGTCTCTTTTGTTCAATGAATGGATGTGATCGGAAAATCTCTGAATTGCCTAAGTATCTAAATGCAATTATTAATCTAAGTATAAGAGATCGGAAAGCACAATAAGCATGAGATCGGTGGGGAAGAAATGCTGAACGGGACTTGATTAAAATTGAAAATTTAACTTGAAAACTTAAGATCGGAACCCTCGTTAAACCGAACCAAAACCTTAGCTCTTAATCTTCCGAAAAGGAGATCGGCAATAAAACTGGTAAGAAAAGATCTAATGCTAGTTCACTTCATTTATCAACAGAGATCAGGGATATACCCGACGGGTCCGGAAATTCGACAGCGGGTTTGAGAGATCGGTAAATGATTTGAGAGATCGGCAGGGCTTTAACGAATGTTAGGACTTAGCATTGATTCAATTCCTTTTAAGGAGAGTTCGGAAATATGGTCATTTGGTAAAGAAAAATAAAGAGAAATCGGAAATGTCATTGGCTGGCCCAGGGAGACCTAGTGCTGGGGATCGGTTTCAAAGTCTTGTTGATTTTGGGGATCGGCCAAAATATGGTGTCGACAGTCCGGACCGACACCGGTCACCGAAATAGTGAATTATACCAGGCTATGCAAACAGGGGTGTTACAATATATCTCATGCATTCATGGATAATAAATATGGTATGATCATGGACTTTCTAAGGGATTCAATTCTAAGCCACCAAGAATTGAATAAGGGCATTCCTAGGTGCATTTAATTCATTCATATTACAAAAGTTGCTGAAAGAATACATAATCAATACTTGATCTTAAATTCCTCCCACTGGTCCCACCAATGCTCTTTGACCTCCTTGATCTTCTTGCAATCCAATTACATAGTAATCTTTGGCATACCAAGGTGAATTTATAAGAACTAAATAAATGAAATTACAATCCAAAAAATATTACAACCTTTATAATACATGCCCAAAATAAATTAAAATAAATTAATTAATTTACAACCCAAAGAAATATAAAAGAAATAAATCTAATCACATTGGTCTTTTATAGTCCATGATCATCCATCATGCATATCACTATTTAACAATTAAATAAAACATACATACTTAAATTAAATTGAATATCTCATATTCAACTTAAAAATCCATATTTGAATATGATTCAAATAAATTTAAAAATTCAGATTTGAATCACATTCAAACAAATTTAAAAATTTAGATTTGAATCATATTCAAACAAATTTAAAAATTTAGATTTGAATCATATTCAAATAAATTTAAAAATTCAGATTTGAATCATATTCAAACAAATTTAAAAATTTAGATTTGAATTACATTCAAACAAATTTAATTGTGTGATTATATTTCTAATTAAACAATTTAATTAGACATAAAATAGACATTAGATCATACAACAATTGCACATTCACCATCCATTTACCTTTGCGCACCATTGTGGTGCATCAACCATGCGCACCATGGTGTTCATCAAACATGCCGCCACGTTGCTTTGCAACCAGCAATGAATTTTTGATCTCATGATCAAATCACACAATTAAATCATATAATCAACAATCTAAATGGCAAATATAGTGGCTCTGATACCAATTGAAGGAGCGAAAACATGAAAAACATAAGTTTAGATCATTAAATTCAAAAATTTTTCATCTAGGGTTATATGCATCATGCAAGATTCATTTTTATCTATTTGATTTCAATGATAAACAGCCTATTAAAACTCTTTTAATATATTTTTAGATCTACATTTGCCACTTAAGATTTTAGAATTAACAGATTAATTTATTAGAACCCTAGATTAGATCAAGAATAAGTGCATTAACCTTTTTAATGCATTGTAGTGTATTTGGCACCTTTGGGATGTACTTAGGACACCAGATGTTGTCCCTCTAGCTTGTCCACACTAAGATTACCAATGGCAGCCCCTTGAACAGCTTCTAAAGCTTTTCCAATCAATTAGAAAATCAGGTTTTGCCTTTTAAGAGATTACAGATGTAAACTGGACACTAGAAATAATTTGTAGTATTTTTAATTCAAGAGATTATTGGTAAATCTCTTTGAATTGATGAGACATGAAGAAGAAGAGAAGAAGAACACTCCAAGGGTGGTGGCACTAAGAGAATACAACAGCTTATATTTTTGTTCTTTCATCCTTACACTTATATAGCTAGGTCACCACTTAAAACCCTTGCTACATGTCACCTTCTGATTGGATTTAGGTTTAATTGACCCAATCATATTGTGCCAAGTGTCAAACCTATATTTAATCTTGACTTTGATCATCTTACATGATTAAAGACATATGGTAAGCTTATGTGTAGTGCCATGTGTCACCATCTCATGGTGCCACATGTCACCCTATGAAATGACCAAAATACCTCTGTGTCTTAATTTTGAGTTCTTAACCCAAAATAATTATGTATCTTCTCCTAATCAATTTATATCAAATATAAATTAATTAATTAATCTCTATTAATTGATTTCTCATAATTTAATTCATATTTAAACACTTTAAATATAAATTTAATTTATATTATACATCCAATAACCTAGATTTGATTTCAAGCCATGCTAGGAACTTTGCAATCTAATTGCAAACCAAATCTATTTAATTAATCAATTAAAATTAAACTCTTTAATTAATTAATTAAATCATATTTAATTTAGTGATTACTTGTGTATGTGTGTGACTTACTAGGCTCATCACTAATTGGTAATGAGACATGATATCGACTCTTAATATCATCAGAACTTTTTCTTACTATAAATGATTTCTCTAAATCATTTTATGTACCTCATAGACCATGGTTAACAACTAGCATAGCATACCATGGTCAACACCTAGCATAGCATGCCATGGTCACCCAATTAATAATAAGGTTTACCTTAAATGAACCTATAATCATATGTTACCATGCACTAGAATCTCTCTGTTACAAAATCTCAATTCGAGCTGAAGTTATGGTTTATGTCAAACCCCATTTGCTATGAATATTATGTTCTCTTTTAATTCCAGTTCTTGATTAAAAAGATTTTCTCATCAGAAACTCTTTTTTGATTAAATCTATCTGTCATGGCCAGAAACTTGAAACATCAAGAATAATTAAATGAACATAGGATTTTATCCCTATTTACTTAGGGTAACAGATTCCATCTTGATCAACACCTACCTCCATATATAACTAGTAGGAGCCAACACATGCCCATATACCCATACGCAGTACAAGTATGAAAGCAGTATCAAACTCAAACCACCTATATACAAGATAACTGTACTATCTCAGGTCTAAAGATTATATGCACTGATATGATTTATGACAATACATTGACAAAAGTAAACTACATGTGCTTGTCATAAATGTCACTGGTTCGGCTTACTTATCATGTATAAGTGGCTATCATGTTTGTTATATGGCATGAGACTCACCATTCCATCTTATTTACATCTCATATAAATAACTTGGGAACAAACATGATTACAATCTATCTAGATAATTCATGTCCTTATTGTGAAGAATCCTCGATTGTGAACCAATTTATGATACTTTGTGCTAGAAATACTGTCACTCATATTATTAACAACTTAAGAATAGAATTTCTAACAAAATATCAATGGACCTTTTCTATTACACATAAATATATTATGTAAACGGAAAAGTGAAAATGCCTTTTATTAATAAAAATATATACAAGATACATACCAAATGATATACTCTAGGGCATAATACTAATAGTATAGGAGTGAGCATTCGGTTCAAACCAAACTGAACCAAATTGAATTATGAAGATCAAATTACATATTTTAGAAACCGAACCGAAATGAATGAAAAATCGAATCAAACCGAACCGCTCTATTTCGGTTCGGTTCGGTTCAAACCTATCAATTTTGATTTTCGATTATTTTTTAATTTTGACTTGATTTTCAAGTTATTTAGTCTAATTTTGACTTTGATTTAAACCTAATAACTATTAATCAATAAAATTAAATAATTTATATATATATATAAATAATTAAATATAATTCATAAATTTCCCATAAAAATAAATTAATTCAAAAATCGAAGCGGTTCGATTTGATTCGATTTGAATATATAAATTACTATTCGATTTAACTGATTTTTTTCCTCCTCAAAACCAAGCCGAACCGAATCGAAAGAATCGAAATTTTTATAATATAAAATCGAACCAAACCGATTAAATTTTAAAACCTAACCAATTGAATCAAATTAATTTTATTCAGTTCGATTTTTCGATTTGAACTGAAATCTGCTCACCCCTATATATATATATATATATATATATATATATATATATATATATATATACACACACACACACGTGTGTGTGTGTTTTAGGAGATTACACATGTATGTGTGTGTTTTAGGAGAACATATATATACACACACACACATGTGTGTGTGTGTTTTAGGAGATTACACATGTATGTGTGTGTTTTAGGAGATTTCTTTTTCTTTTGAAAATTAATTTTCAGGAAACATATAACAATTATCATTCAAAGATAGTTCAAGCTTGGTGTAGCTGCACTTGTAAAAGTGGATTCCTAAAAAGGGCAACTCTCGTTTAATTTTCTTGACAAGCAAAGGAGGGTGACTCAAGTCTATAATGATTTATAGCAACACATAAAGTAAAATACTAGTCTCTTTTTATTATTTTTTTTTTGCCTTTATTTAAATTGAGGGAAAAAAAGTAATTTCTCTAAATTTTTTTATTTGAACATCAAATAGAAAAAAAAAATTAAAAAAGAAGAAGAAATGAGTAAAAATTCCATTTCTCAACTCCTTATAATTAACTCAAAATATTTTCCTCTAATTAAATAAAAGATAAAATACATAAATATTCTTTTACAATATTATAATAAATATATAAAAAAAAGAATGAAATATTTATTTTTCTTTTTTTAAAAAATAAATTATATTTCTCTCTAAACAAAGTAAAGTAAATTAATTTTTGTTTCTTTAACCATTCTCCTTCCATATTAACTTTTCTTACATTGACAGGCTTCGCTAGATTCTAGCTACAAAGAAAAATAAATCTTAATAAAAAATCGGTGGGGGAATACCAAAAACTACTAGAAGGAGAAAAATCCAACAAAACAATGAAGAAAATTAAAGAAAAAGAAATTTCTTTTTATTCTTGATTAACCCGCACAAGTTACTATTCTCAAAACCCAAATGTACAAAATTATATAAAAAAAATCTCTCATAAGAATTTTTTATTTGAAAAAAAATTATTTATATTTAATTTATTATAAATTTAAAATATAAATATATAAATTTTAATTATTTTATATATAAATTTTATCATAAATTTATAATGTATTTAGACAATAATTTCTTTATTGATAGAATCTAATAGCTCCATCTTAATTAGTGAAATAAACCCAAATGATTGCTTTGGAACGTTGTGATAATTACCTAGCTACTGGCTAGGTGGTAGTGGCCTATTGGGTGATCCGCCGTGTTTGATATTGTTATTAAAAAAATTAATTTTTTAATTATTTTAATTAAAAAATATTAAAAAAAATTAAAAATTAAATTTAATTAATTTTAATTATAAATATATTAAAAAAATAAAAAAAATTTTTATAAATTATTTTTTAAAAAAATATCTAAAATGATGTTATTATTTAGAAAAGTAATTTTCAGTCTTCAAAACAGAGCTGAAAAGTTTGGCAGGCATGTAATTACAATTTAAAAGGAATGAGGTAAGCAATGATACGTTCGGTCCTCTGCACTTTCAATTATTACATTTTGAACCTTCGTGTTCACTCAGTCTATCATAATCTATTTGTTGAATTGTAATCAAAATTCAATAGATCAATAAAAATAAAAAACTATATTATTTTTATTCTTTAAATACAATGACAAAGTGATATAAATCTTAATTACTAAAATTATGAGTTGATTTTATATTAATTTAATATTATATTTATTAAATATCTCGAATTAATTACTGTAATCTTCAATCTGAAAATTAATTGTAAACACTCGATTAAATAGTTTTTATTTTTAATAATCATTTAACTGAAAATATAATAAAATTACTATTGCATAGAGTAAAAAAAAAAAAAAAAAGGTAAAAGCAATGGATAAAAATAGAGAAAAATGAATTAAATTACCTTTAATTAGCTTTCAAGTTCTACTTTAAAATTATTTTTAATTTAAAGATTGGGTAAATTATAAGATAGTTCCTAAGATATATATAAAACTACTTATTAATCCCTCTATTTTTATTTTGAAACAAGTCATCCCCTTATATTTTATTTTGTCAAAAATTAATCCTTCCATGCATCCAAATTTAATTCACCATTAATTAAAAGATAATTTATAATTTAATTCCTGAGGTATCATACAAGTCACAGCTTAATGCCTTCATTTTTAAGGAGAAACAAATTAGTCAAATATAGGTATATTGTTAAAGAATAATCTTGCTGTTAAAATTTATTGTTAGTCAATCATAAATTGTTATAAATATTAAAATTATAAATACTAAATATTACAAAAAATGTAATGAGATGGACTAAACTATTACGATCTTCAATCCAATAATGGTAATTTTTAATATAATGGCTATTTTGCTAATAGTAAATACTTCAAGTACTAACTTGTTTCTCCTTAATGATAGATAGACCAGATTGTGATTTTTGTCATCCCTCAAGGATTAACATGTAAATTATTCTTATCATAGATTAAAATACCAAAATATCCTTAAATCTATTTTCAATTCGAAACAATTAAATCTCTCAAATATTTTGTTTTATTAATAAAATAATTTCATATCTAAATTTTATATTTAAATATTTTACGTGTAAAATATAATAAATATAATTCTTATTAGCATGTATCGCATTCTTAATATTTAAGAATAATTGTGTAAAAATATTTATATCGTATTATAAATATTTTTCATGCATGTATTTATAATTTATAAACTTATTAAATGTATACGAATGCAATAAAGCATATTTAAAATTACAAGGGTTACTAAAATTATTTTTATAATTTATAGCAAAACCTTATGGATAAATATTATATTGACTAAATTATTAAATCACAAAACATGATTATTTTTTTATTTGTATAATTGTGTAAGAAAATAGTGTAATTACATTAATTTTTCGATATTGCGAATCACATTAATTTTGATTATTACTTTAAAAAAAAGACTGTATAGTGATAAATTGAAGTTTTAGAAGAAAATACAAAATAAAAAAGAGACCAACATTTTTATAAAATTTTTTGATAATTATTAATTTATAATTTATTTTTAAATATAATTAATAGTGAAATAAAATAAAAAAAACATTTTATAATCATTTTGACGGAAATATTAAGACGGTTTGAATTCTAACATTCAATTCAAGCCCTGATTAGCTCCTTTAATCCTCCAAGTTTAAAACTGCTTGTCGTTTCATTTTTATATTCAATCATTGCACATATCAAATCTCGATTTGACACCGTCACTTGTCGACTCTCCAACAACAACAACAACAACAATCGGACAGCTCACCCGGGACATCCGCGCAACTTCTCTCTCGTTATCGCCGCCCCTAAGCCCCAATTGTTACGTGCCACATCACCCAATAAATTCCCGTAAAAAAGGAATTCACTGACGTGGCAACTGCAGGGACCGCCATGATTGTTGCGTGTCGCAGAGGATTGTTGCTCATCTCTCACATGATTGAACCTGTTGATTGATTAAATTCTGGCTTGGCTTCTTTTTCACACAACCTCTCCCACAGAGAAGACTGTTAAGGACTGGGCGAGATCTACCTTCTTCTTCTTCTTCTTCTTCTTCTTCTTCTTCTTTGATTCATTGATTCATCGATCTCTCTCGCTGTTCTTCTTGTTACTCAGAGAGATATAGAGAGAGAAATTGAGCTTTCTGGTTCTTTAGAGGGAGAGGTTTGAGAGTGGTAATGGCGAGTGGAGGAGGGTACGGAGATCCGAGCCAGAAGATAGACTACGTGTTCAAGGTTGTGCTGATTGGGGATTCCGCTGTGGGGAAATCGCAAATACTTGCTCGATTTGCAAGGAATGAGTTCAATTTAGACTCTAAGGCTACTATCGGAGTTGAGTTTCAGACTAGGACCTTGGTTATTCAGCACAAGAGCGTCAAGGCCCAGATCTGGGATACTGCGGGCCAAGAACGGTACTTCTTTACTCTTTTATATGCATAAAAAAACTGTTCCTGAATTAACTTGTGGGATTTTGTTATATTTGGAAAATTTACTGTCTTTGATTTGGAGATTTGATTGATATATGTGCCGAAATCAATTTTACCAATTATAATGTGGTTCTAGAATGTAACCAATCTGTTCTTTTCGATTTGTGATTTCTAGTTTTTTAATGGAAATTATAAATATTTTTGTGATTATTTAATGGCATAGTTTTGCATTTTAGTGAATTGTATGTGTTTTATGCTGGATCCATGTCAGGACTCAGGACCATATCAACACTTGTTAGGACCTGACCTTTGTGTGCAACAAGTGATTCCTCTTGATACTTTTGATCTCTGCCCCGAGTCTCTCACCCAACCAACTCGCCCGACACTAAGTTTATCTTCCTTTTCCTTTACTAGTGTGATTGAAAAAGGTTTCCTTTTGTATTTATGTCATGTTGAAAAAGCAAATACTTGCCCTGCTTAAAGTCACTTTGGTTCTTGGAGGGGTCTCAGCATTATGCAAGTTCTCATATGTTCATCCTATTGTCGCAAATCCATTATATGTATGAGGCTTCTCCTTCTAGGGTCTAGGCTAGTTTAAAATGTTTTGTGCGTATCATATTAATTTCATTTACTTGAGTGCTTATGATAACACAGTTTTTAAATGGTGGGCACTTGGGAGTTCCTAAGAATATGAGCGTTCTATTGTTTGAATTTGGGTTGGCAATATGAACAATTCTTTACCACTTAAAAGTATATTCTTTCTAAACAGGTGATTTCTTTTATTAGTGGGAAATATCTATGAGGCTATGAGCCATCCCATTGTTTTTTATTATTATGAAATATCTTGTGTACATCACAATCTACACAGCTGGACATCATCAGGAGAATTGACTGATTCTTTTTCTAACCATCCTATGGGAATCGTGGATAATTAAATAATATGCCAATTAAAAATTATAAAAAAAGAAATGAAATGTCTAAATCTTCCTCTTTTTTTTGGTGTATATCATGATAATCAAGATTTTTCCTTCTTATTTTGTGCTCGTGGTTTAATGAGCAGATATAGAGCAGTAACAAGTGCGTATTATAGGGGTGCTGTTGGAGCAATGCTGGTGTATGACATAACCAAACGTCAAACCTTTGATCACATACCCCGTTGGCTGGAAGAGCTGCGTAGCCATGCTGACAAAAACATTGTTATAATTCTGATTGGGAACAAATCCGATCTTGAGAACCAAAGGGTGGTCCCCACTGAAGATGCTAAGGAATTTGCCGAAAAGGAAGGACTATTCTTTTTAGAGACCTCTGCATTGGAATCAACTAATGTCGAGACTGCCTTCTTGACAGTGTTGACCGAGATATTTAACATTGTAAACAAAAAGACTCTAACTGGTGCAGAAAATCAAACAAATGGCAACCCTGCATCCTTGTCAGGCAAGAAAATCATCATTCCAGGCCCTGGACAAGAAATTCCAGCAAAAAGCAAGATGTGTTGTAGCTCATTATAATTTGATCAGACACGGATTTGAAAAATGTGGTTTTTCTGTTCTATGCTCCTAATAGCAATTTTTGGAAGGTGTGATGCGTTATGCTGTAAATTTTCCATTGCTGTAGTTTAGTTTGAATGAGCAGCTGATTAATTGCATGTTCAAAATTGAGCTGAATTCTGTGTTATCTTTTGATTGGTTTCTAAGTAGCATTCTGTTTCTGAACGGCCTTAACATAGGTTGGGAGTTTCGGTTGGATTAGAAAGGAAAGCATAATCTTTAATCCATGGAACTGGATAAACACATGTACACCGGGCAGCAAAGGATCTGAAGAACCAATAATGCATCATAAAAGGAACAAAAAGAACTTCCAGAATAAAAATATGAGGAAAAAGAAGGAATATATATATATATATATATATATATATATATATATATATATATATATATATATATATTGTCTAGACTCGATTTACTATGGATACAAAATATATAATAAAACTTGTCTATATGAATTTCACATATTTGTGCCTTGAGTTATAATAAAGATTAATAACCTATCGCGGCTTAAATTATATTTGAGTGCATCAATAAACTTGCACTCATATGAAAATAAATTTAATAAGCATTAAATCAAAATGTATATAAAGAATAAGCGATTCTAAATGCAAATATTAAATCTAATAACTATTAAGCTCATTCTCATGAGCTACCATGAGCATTGGTATCTGCACCCATTATAATTTTTACGTTAATATTTTCATCAAATGTAACTTTATATCTCTCAAACTTTTGATTTAATCAATGAGCGTTTCAAAAAATATATAACATTCTTCATTCGGATGTTTCTTCAAATTTTTTTACTGAGAATTTTTATTCTAAATTGGATGTTAAGTTTTTTTTTTTAAATAAAAATTATTATTAATTAAAAAAAATCGATTAAAATAATGCTGATATTAATCTAATTAAATATTACTTATTTATTATTAAATAAAATAAAATATCATTGTACCCTCTCTCTCTCTCTCTCTCCCTTTTGCCCTTTTCCCTTGCTTCTTCCAAATACACAACGACACTCGAGAATAAGGAACCTAATCCCTCCCCGTGCGTTAACCGAACTCGCTTTCTCCTGCTTTTATGCCATAAGCTGCTGCATTGCTCTATGTGCTAAAAATCCTATCCACAATTATCCCATCTCCAACCTCATGATATAGTTAAGCTAAAAGAAAACCCTAATGCGTAAATTGATCTAATGATACAAAATAAAGAAAATCAACACAGCAAGAACTCGACTAAAATCTTCGAAGGGAATTAAAATAATTTTCGTAGCTCATCTCTAAATAGGCATTGGCAACGATTCCAATAAAATGGACTAGAAAATCAAGCATGCAACCATCGGTTCACCCCTGAAGAGTCATTCACAATGGCTCAACTAAAAATAGCTTAGTAGGCAAGTATCAATAAGCATGGATTGAACTAATATACATGCGAACAATACTAAGAAAGTGAAGAGGGCAGTTTGAATTTGGAGCAGAACCTCTAAACTAAGTTTCTAATCTCAGAAATTGGGAACACACTATTTTCAGCTTTGGTGGTGATGGCAGTGATGAAGGTGGCGGTGGCAGTAGACTTGAAGGATATGGGTTATTAGCAAAATCACACTCCAATCATTTTGTCAAGCGAAAGAACCAATAGATTGATCAAGTTTAGTGACGACATTGAGAGAGAAGAAGTTAGAGAAAGCTAAGTTTTTCTGGACTCTCTCTCATGTGACAATAAAAATCTCTCACTTTACGAACTTAGATTTACAGCAAGTAACTTTAGCCGTTGGTAGCTTCTTTAGTTGTCTCAGATTCCTCAACTTTTTCAATTCCATTCATATCCTGCACTTCATTAGCCTCAACATTGTGTTTTTGCACTGAAGAATCCTTTTCAATCTCCATGCGTGCTGAAAGCCTTTCTAGCAGTTCTTGGCAGTCGATGGCTGTCACCATCACACTCAAACTGGCCCTACCCTTCCAGCAGCCAATGGCTATTGTTGAAGCATCCACCTGGATAGGCTCTGCCAAAGTTTTGGTATCTGCAGACAGAAATAATAACCTAAACTTACAAGTTAATGTACTGATTATGACACACAGGAATGTTACATACCTCTTAAAACTACCACACTGCAACCCAACATAAGCTTGGATGCCTTCTCCCCAAACTCAGCATCAACAAAGTCCTTGAATTTGACAGCTTTATACTGCAAAAGATGCTTGAAGTCTACTGTAGAGGCATATAGGATCTGTTTGGTGATGTGAGAAAGAATTACTGGCAGTCCTTCAGATGATATCCGAAATGCACATGGAGCAGTCGTACCTACTCTTGATGTTTGTTGCTCCTTTAGAAGGAAGAAGGATGAACAAAATTGGTTATTCATCAATGGAAAATTCTTAAGTTAATCAAGCTAACCATCCTCTATTCTTGGGATGTTTAGACAAAATAAGCTTTGGTAGGTGATGCATTGACTAGAATAAGCTCAGCATGGTTATTTTACTAACATATTACAGTAAGGGTATAGAAGCATTACACATTTCTGAGGATTTAACCCAAAATCGTTCAGAGTGGAAAAAGCGAATCCATATAGCCGACCCCAAATTTTTGGGATAAAGGCTTAGTTGAGTTGAGTTGAGTTGAGTTGAGTATTACAGTAAGGGTATGATATTCAGAGTTCGCCGACTTATGAAGGATAGCACCAATAAGCCAAAGAGGAAGAACAGAATAAGTGGAAAAATGCTACAACAATGGCTCCGGAAAGTAATGTGCAAAATATAATAGAAAAACCAGAAATAGCACAAAGATTCACTTACAAACATCTTAAGGCCAACTGAAGATATCTTAAGTTGCTGACCAACAAGGAGATTCAGCTCTAGAATATCCTTGACTGACTTTGAAATATAGTAAATTCTCTTCACATGATTAGTGTCACTGTTTCTCGAGATTAGGTGACCACTGAATGGAAATGATTCATCAATACCATAAAATTCCTTTATGCTATTGATAGTGGCTTCATCTTTGAATAAAATAACTGGGTCAACTCCTTTCCATTTGCCTTGAATTTGTAACTTTCTCTTCCCTACAGCCTTTGCAGATGGAATCCCATCATCAACCAATATTTGGTTTTTCTCTGAATCATTTTCATCACCGATATTACAAGGATCAGTATCTAAAGCAGCCTTGTCTGTTTCATTCTCAACTAAATCAGCCTCTGCAGCTGCTTCAGAAAATTTTTCCGATGCGGCATCTTCTGAGTTTAGCTCCACTCCATTATTACATTCAGTTACCTGTTCTGATAACTTTTCTTGTTCTTCATATTTTTTGGTTAACATATTCCCTCGCTCACTGGGTTTCTCCTGAATGACTGGGGGGAAAAAGAAATTCGATGATATGTAATAAATGTCTAACGTGGGAAGCAAAAAGAGAGAGAGAGAGAGAGAAAAAAAAAACGAAGTACATAAAATGGGAAAAAAAAGGAAAGAAATAGGTGAAATAGAAGTTCTTCACTACAGACAAATCATGATCTATATCAGCTAACAATTAAGCATTTTGCAAATGGCAGGTGCAATATAAGCTGTTTGAGCAGGATGCGACTATCCCCACAAAAGATGGGAAAAAGAGTCTAAGAGTGGAGTGAGATGTAGAAGCAATGCAGCCATTAACAATATCCATAATACCCCATAAGCCTATCATTAGGTATCTCCACGTTACCTGCTTATATTCCTAACAATAATATGGTGCCTCAATTACAAAATTACCTGGCAAAGAAGAGAGTTTGTGGAGGATGGCAATGAAGAAGGCCCCGCTGTTCTGATCATGAGGCACTATCCTCATGCAACGTTCTAAAGGGAGATCGGAAACATTTATTTATACTTGGTTGTTTTGCTATCCCCACCTACACTATAAAAGCTATCCCCATTCCCTACCCCACTTGCTCTTTTAAGCCCTTCCCATCTGCTCCACTGCCTCTCCCCCTCATCCTTATTCCCTCTCTACCTCACTCACCACTCACTTTGACCTCGCCATCACCTCTCAGCCTCTAACACTTTCCATTCTTAACAAAGGCAATCTACCTCTGAATAATCCAATGGAAATGTGGCATATTTTGTAGTGGGTTTTGTGTCGTACTGGATTATGTTTGGGTTCCAGTGAGGAAGAGCTTGGTGCTTGATTTTGAGAGGTAGGTGTCCATGGCACAGGCGACAACCACCATTGAACCACTCCTCTCTCGGCACACCCATCATGCTTTAGCCACCATTAAACCAATCGCATGCCTTGCTGGTCTTCTCGACAATGATCAGAAGAGTATAATGGCTGTCTTCTCGGTAGTGGTCAAAAAAGTACTAGCATCAATTCTAGCAGTGGTCAAACGAGGAGAGTCGAGAAGATTGAGGTTGGTTTGTGTTAAATTTGGGACTTTGTGTAGGATTCTTCAATTCCTAGGTTTAGTGGGTTGTAAGGTTTGTTTTTGGGACTTTCTTTGGTTGAAAATTTGTTAAAATATGATGTTAATTTGTTGAAATATTGATTGAATATTGCTGTGAGATTGAAAAATTGATGTAGGAATGTTACGTAGCAGACCTTTAATGCCCTTTGAAACAGAGAAATAGGGAGAGAAAAATATAAATAAACTGGGTTGAGAAAAGAAACAGAAAGGGGAGAAGATTTAGAGAGAATATAGAGAAGAAGAGAGGTAATTCTTGTATTTGATTCTTGAATGAAGAATACAAGTACTTTTTTTATATTTTATACTCAGTCTACTCTTGGTAACTGACATAGACATACTCAACTGATTACAAAAGATTCCATAACTGTTCTATAACTACTTCCTGCCTCCCTATTAACTAATCTCCTAAGTCATAACATTCCCTACTCCTTGAAATCATTCTTGTCCTTAAGAATGAAGAAAGGAACAACAATCAATAGACCACCTCCTACTATTAGGTCCTGATTCCTGAATGAATTTTGATGTTCAAAACTAATATATTGAAACTGGCCCTTTTTTTCCCTTCATATTTGCCTTTCTTTCTCTGACTTCTCCATCTTTCAAATTTATCTTCTTTAAGAATTACAGATGCAACACCCTTCAAGATTAATTTCTTCTTTAGCCTTTTTAATTTCTCCCATTTATCCTCTATGGAAATTAGGAAAACACAAAAACATAACTTATAATCATTGTTCTCTTGAATTGGTAAGATCAATTCATCCCCATTGCTCTAAGAAACTGCATTGTCCAGCAAGATTTTCCTGTGACAAAAGCAATTTTTCATGAATTAAATAGGCAATTTAATAGCATCCCACTCCATTTCTCAAACTCCAACAATAAGAACCTCATCCTGGTTGGTTAACATATGCTGAAGGCCATGAAAAAATTTTGGACTTTCTTCACAACATGATGAAATTTAGGAGGAGGAGAAATAGAGGGAAGAGAATTGAAATGAATCTCAAAGGGTTACATTTTCATTTACTTGTGTTTTAGCAAAATACATAAGAGTTCATATTTATAATGGAAGATACAAGATATATGGCAGCCCATAAATCACTCCTTAATACAAGCATTAATTAAACTAATCAATCACATGATTTTCTCCAAAGCATAACCCATAAATTAAGGTAAAACCTCATCAATTACAACACAACATAATGCTCAAGAGATTCTGAATTTCTTTCTTCAAAATTATGTTCATCAGCATCTTTAATCCCAGAATCAATGTCTATTGCTTCTTGAATTTGAGAAAACATTCCACAATCATTCTTAAGAAATTCCTCCGTTTTCCCCTTTATTTTTAGCTAAATTTGGAATTTTTGTTCCAATTCTTGGGATAGATCCTTAAAATCAGTGATTCATACTTCTTTCTCCATAGCAGTACCAAAGTTTTGTGAATCCTTTTGTTGAGGAATTAAGAACTTTGTTGGAGTTGGAAGAATCCTCTTGTCATTTACCCCATTATGTTCCTGTGATCCAGAGGAAATTTCCTTTCCAAGATTCCCTCCCAACCCTAATATAAGAGACTTCAACTCCCCTATGACATTTTCCATAGAGTTCTTGATCTCCATAATCTCTTTTCTAACTCCTTCCACGTCATGCCTGACTTCATTTTGCAGGTTCTTGAAGTGAGCCTTAAGCGTCTCCATCTCCTCATCTTGCGAGATTCCAGCTGTAAAAATCTCAGTTGTTCTATTTTCCATAGAGTTCTTGGTCTCCATAATCTCTTTTCTAATTCCTTCCACATCATGCTTGACTTCATTTTGCAGGTTCTTGAAGTCAGCCTTTAGCGTCTCCATTAGAGGTGTACATGGGTCGTTTCGGTCCGGTTTAAGGATATATGCAAAACCAAACTGATCACTTTGGTTTTATATTTCTTGAAACCAAAGCCAAGAATTGGGACTTGAAGACCATGGCTTTCGGGTCTGATCAGTGTAACATGATTTCTGTTAGAAAATGGAATCCGAAAATGGAATTGTATTCAAAGAGAAAAACTCAATTTTCATCAGTTGCATTGAACACCATTTAAAGAGAAAATAAAACACTCAAGTGAAAAACTTATTGAGAACAAAAGTCCAAAATAAGCACATAAGATTACAAATCAAGCATACAAAAAACTGCAATTTTCTCTTAAAGAGCAAAATCTATATCAGCTGTAACTGAGGAGAATTGAGGGTTTGGCAAGGAGAAAGTACCAAATACCAAAGTAGAACAATCAAATCATCAATTTCTCATGGATGACATTTGTGAAAAATCTCAGCAAGAATTAATAAAATCCACATGCATGCCGATCTGTAGATTCTACGAGTTCTAACCATACCGATCTTCAGATGCCAAAAATCCCAACTTTGATAGAGAAAGAAATACCATATAACCAAATGCAAAATAGAGAATCTGTATTTGCCAAATAACCTACAGTTGAGAAGGATGAAATTATGAAGAGGGTTGGATTCAATGAGAAGGATGAAAGGCTGCAGTTGAGAGACAATAAAAAAGAATTGAGAAAAAGGAGGTGGCTTCTTGTGTTGTCCCTTTTAGTAAGCATATATATATTGTGATACTCGGTTTGGGTTGGGTTGGTTTAATTTTATTAGCGAACCTGAAAACCAAACTGAATATTCGGTTTACTTTTATTTGCAGCCCAAAACCAATTTGCAATTGTTTAAAACCATTATTTTTTGTTGTATTTTATTCGGTTTATTCGGGTTGATCAGTTTTTCAGTTTTCATGCACACCCCTAGTTTCCATCTCCTTGTGTTGCGAGATTCCAGCTGTAAAGATCTCAACTGTTCTTCCACTTTCCCCAATCTAATTGCCTCCTGACACACCATAGCGGTTCTTGCCAAGATTGTGACCAAGAGATCCCAATTGCAGGTATAACCCACCTACAATCAAGAAAGATTCTGAAATTTGCACATTGGAAACCCTAAGAATGGGTTTTTTTTTTTTTTTTTTTTCTTTAAGCAAACAATAGGATAGGAAAGAAACTTAAGGAAAAACCAAGAAAGGAATATAGAAAGAAGCATTTCAAGAAATAAATAAGGAGAATAATAGAAAGAAGAGCAGAAGAAGAATTATGAATTCCAAGAAGAAAGGAAGAAGGAGAAGAAAAATTAGGGTTTTGCGAAGAAGGAAGACAAACTAAAGCTTTGATACAAAGAAGAAAAGAAACAGAAGAGAAAGAAGGGAAAAGAAAGAAAATGAGAGGTAAAGAAGGAAGAAATCCCAGGAAAAGAAAGAAGAATTAGAGGGCAAAAGAAAGAAAGGAAAAACAGAAAGAAACTTCAATTTGGACATGGATGCAACTAAGAAAAACTATTTTGCAGCTCCAACCAACTCAGATTCAAGCTCTGATACCAACTATTACGCAGTAGACCTGTAATGCCCTTTGAAACAAAGAAAAAAGGAGATACATAAATATAAATAAATTGGGTTGAGAGAAGAAACAGAAAGGGAAGAAGGTTTAGAGAGAATATAGAGAAAAAGAGAATTCTTGTATTTGATTCTTGAATGAGGAATTCAGGTACTTTTCCTGCATTTTATACTCAGTCTACTCTTGATAACCGTCACAAACACACTCAACTGATTACAATAGATTCCATAACTGTTCTATAACTACTTCCTGCCTCACTATTAACTATTCTACTCCTTAGTCATAATAGGGAATATGATGTTCAATTTGTTCAAACTTTGTTCAGCTTGTTCAATTATTGTGAGAAGATGATGAAGTAGAACGACATCATTTTGCTTATTGGCTTGGGCATTTTGTTCATAACCGATGAACCAAACTGAACCAATTCGATTCTTCTATCATTTTGGTTCAATTTGGTTTCCATTTTATAAAATTTCAATATTTTAGTTTTTATGGATTGGTTCGGTTCGGGATCGAATCAATCCGTTGTTCACCCCTATCCAAGATGCCATAAGTTTTGAAATTTTTATCCGCAACATAATAATGCTAATAATTACTATGAGAATAAAAGAAAGTATTTAAATTGTCAGATTGCTTTAATATGCATCTAGAAACATTATGCCCATGGTACTCAGATCTTTTGAGCTTTCTAGGAGAGGAAGCCTAATTTATTTTCATGAAAACAATCTAGATGATCAGCAACAGATCAATCCACCAAAAAGTTTCAAAATATGAACGCCTCTGTCACCCTGACCATTGTTAATTTCAATCTTAATTTCATCTCCTAGGTCCTAACTAATTTGATCAAACATATTTTTTTTTTCCAATTTTCACTTTATGCTCCCCTTCACAAAGATTCTTCATGTAGAACTAGGAAATTAGAGATAAGAGAAAACAAATCCTTACAAAAAGGAGAAACTAATTCTCGATAATTTTTATTAATTTTCAATAGTAATTACAGTCAAAAAGCTACTGAATAATAGAAATTAGCCTTATTTATAGAGCTTACAACTCTAATCAAATTAGGAATACAAACCCTAATTCAAATCTAATTAGGAATTTTAAACTAATTAAACATCCTAAATAAAATAATTCTTAAATATAATAATAATAGTAATAGACTTCCTAAATAAATGAAACACTAATTTCCCTAATTTTACATGGAATATAATTCCTAAATTATATTAGGATCTTCCTCTTCCCATACTGCATTAATTGTCCACCATGGAAGGAAGAAGAAAAAAACCAATGAAACCGTAATTAAATGAACCATAACTTTCTTGTTTAAGCTTTTGACTATTGCTTTTTCATTATTAATATTATCTTAAGGGATGATTTGAAAAATTGATTAGAAGATAAATAAAAACGCAACTGTCCAAATTGAGAAACATCTAAACATTTAAACAACAAACCAAAACGAGGAAAATGCTTGTTAGATGTGCGACATAGTTAATACCACTGCAAAACGATAAATGTTAAACTTGTGTTGTCCAATGAAGAAAAATAATAAAATCCTATAAACTGCATGTCAAAGGCATCAGAGCAAGTTTCCCTATACAGCATAGGCTCAATTATTCTCTACAGAAAAGCAGATAGTCTTTAACAGACAACATCCAAAACATGCTTAAGTTCAGAGTATTTGTGAAACTGAAAAATACTATAGTATATATCATAGAGGATTGCTTTGGTGTAACAATAAAGTTACTCCATTTGTGACCTGGACGTCATGGGTTCAAGCCACAGAATTGGCTGCTCTGTAAAGCAGGGGTGAGGCTGCGCATGTCAACCCTCCCCAAAACCCACAAATGTGGGATATTTCGTGCACTGAGTCACCCTTTTTTATATAGTATATATCACACTAAATAACACTATCCTTAGAAAACTATGCTAAACATGACGTTTATACAATTATGATGTATCCTTCAACAAAAAAAGCTCAGCATGAATAACAAACCTTCCATTTTCTTAGAACTGGCCGACGAACAAGTTGAGAAAGCTCACTAGAGACATCAACTAGCTCAACAGACCCTCCACACTTCCTTAAAATCTAAGCAAATTAACATTGGTGCCAAAAAGAATAACATTTAGAATTAAAAAAAATAACATCTAGATATGATAATAATTCTCAAAGATTAATAAATTACCTCAGCAACAACAGCCTCATTTTCAACTGGATTCATTGAGCAAGTTGAGTAAACCATTCTTCCCCCAACTTTAAGCAAGGATAAGCCTACAGCAATCAATATAAATTACTTCTTAGTCTGTTATATTATATGGTTCCATTTGAAACAAATCCAGTCACATCAATTTAAAAATCCAGAATACTCCAGCAACAAAAAAAAAAAAAAAAAAGATTTACTGTTCATACTGCAAACCCTATATCCTGTCTTCTTAATTCCAAACTTTAAATCCCAAACATTCTAGTCCTTAGCCCACCATAACAACACAAGTAGACTGATATAATTATATACTTTACAACAGGATATGTCTTTGGCAATTTACTTGTAAAATTTCATTATCAACTAATCAACTTATATTACATCACTTACATTATGGACTTGTGCTTATCATTAATCCTAGAACAGCAACAAATTAAGCTAAAATTTGAAATATGCAACTGCCTCATGCAACTAATAGATTGCCGACCAGAAAAGCCAAAAAGGATAGATATTTAAAATTGTACAGCAATTGTAATTGAGGATTTTCTAATCAAGCTACCTCGCATTGCTATCTGAATTTGTAGGTTATGAAGCCCATTGCCCATCCCTGAATTCCTGCATAAAGAGAAAAACAAATGTATTCCACTCAGAAGGCAATTTAAAATATAAATGGATATTCACAAGAAAGTTTTTTAAAGAAAAATCTATATATTCTAACCATTTCCTCCACAGATCAGGAGCCTTGCGAAGGGTACCATCTCCACTGCAGGGAACATCACATAAGACACGATCAAAATAAGTTTACTAACGGGGGCCTCTAATTCAATCTCAGAAACTTTAATGAAATTTTTGTTTGCACGGCAGCCAGGGAAATGTTGGGCTTCATTATTTGTCACAATTAAGTTAGCAGTGCACATTCATTTTGTTTGGTGGATCAGAAGATTACATCTTTGGACATCAAGGTCATTTGCTATGACCTAAACAAGAAAACAAAAGGCAATAATGAATTAATTTCACATAAAAACAGCAAAATGAGAAATCTTCATACCATAACACTACAGAGAATTTATTCAAACAAACTTCTAGGAGGTTCCAAGTATCATTGCGTTCACAGTAAAGATAAGAAGAAACAAAATAAAATAATAGAAAAATATATTAATAAATGCATAAATGGAAGATTTAATGTGACTTTTTTTGACAAGGAAAATGTTGCTTATCAGTAACTACCAACAGATGAAATGGGGAAAGCACTTATGGTGAAACAAAACAAAAAAGAGCAAACAAAGCAGATGAAAAGCAAAGTTAACTAGAAAGCACCATACATTAATAGAGGGGAACAGGAAATATCAAAGGAAAACAAACCATTCCATCAGGCAGTGATCCTGGTTTTGTTGATTGATATATAATCTCCAGCAACTGGAATGTTTTTGAACCTGGCACAGCACACACTGAAAAAGGAAATGCTTATATTAGGAAAGGGACCGAGGGAATATAAAAAGGAATTATGCACCATAAGCTGCTTACTATCAAGTACAAAATGATGTGGACGTACATCCAAGAATAGAGGAGGTACCTGCATCAAACAAAAACATATAGTGAAAGTGAATTCACAACTGGTTAGAACAGTAAACACATGAAAAATCAATAAGTGTATGCTCTGACAGAAAACACAACACAATATCTTTAATAAACACCATTGTAGTTGCCCACCATGCTGACAGCTTCCTGTCTTGTGATGTTTCCAATTTCGTTTTCCAGCTTTAAGAACTCATGAAACCTGATACATTTGATGAGAATTGTCAATTTGCTTATAAATAAAAATAAAATAAAATTTAGAAAAATGAACCAAATAACCAAGAGTTTAATGAATTGGGGGCAACAGGCACATATTGTACACATACTCTAGCATTAATACAAACCTGGAATTTGACTTTGTATCTACAAGTGAGAGTAGCTATGTGTTCTCTAGGTGGTAGGAAGTCATTACAGTATATGGATGTAAAATTGGATAAAACAATTTCCATATAAAACAGCTATCAGAAAGCATTCGAAGCATGCAGCGCCAAAAGGGAGGAAGTTTACAGTGATGACAAACATGGAGAAGAGAAGCAAGAAACAGAATATATGCTAATTTTCATGTCCTATTGTCAAATATAAGGAACTTATAGAATAAGAACTATATATACTAATGTCATCCAGTCAAAATCTACAAACTTCTAATAAGCTATCTTATAATTTGATATATTATTTTTTTCTGCTGAAATAACCTGATTCTAAATGGCACCCTGGACGCATGATGCATCATCCAAGACATCAAAGCTATCCAGCACCAATTACATCTAATATTGCTGCTTCAAATCCTGTCATCCAAAATATCCATCCAAACCATATTAACACCCACTTCAATACATCTAGCACATATTTCAGTCAAATAAATACTCTCGCAAAGAAATGCTTGTGATTTGTATATCACATTTTGTCAAGGATAATATAAGTTAATGCCACAAGTTTTCAACACCTTATTTATTGACAATACAAGTATAAAAAGATAGAAGAGCAAAAATAAAATTTCCAGCTATACATGACCCTCAAATTGTAGAAAAATAATTCAAGACTGGAGCACATATGATAAATCTTTACTAACCTTCTAGCTACCATTTATGGCCTAACAAGCATCCAATCCAATCCAATCTAACAGACTTCTGAAATCTAAATTTTAAACTTAATGCATTGTTCTATGTATTTGTTTGAAAGAACTAGAGACCAGACAACTGGTGCTATTGGCACTAAGTGGCACACTGATTGCATCTAAGGTGCTGTAGCCAATAAGAAAAAAGGGCAGAAACATTTTTCACATGTATGTCCTCTTTGAGCCCTTCACTTCATTAGGAAGCAATTTTATATTGTTACTTTATATAAATAATCACTTGTCACCATTAATAGAAGATAATCCATCTTACTCTCCATGTGGCATGCATTAATATCAAACAGTTGTCAGAAAAATCAGACGACAGCACACAAGCAAGCAGGTATCACCATTATCAGACAGCACACAGTCAAACACAAACCAAGATGCCTTCAAGATAAATGCAATAAAACAGTAATTTGCAATTGGGCATTCATGATTTACCTCTCAAGGGCTTGGTTCTTCCTTAGCTGCATTCGAGAAAAATTTGAATGCCAAGCAAGATTATCCAGATACCAAGGCAATGGTCTGATGGCCTCCACTTCACCACCATCAGTGACCTGGAAAAAAATGACAAAAAGAGAGAAAGCTAATAACAAACAATTGGCAACATAATTATCTATTGCAAAATATATTATGTAAACTTACCTCAGCTTTAAGTGATTTGACAAAGCCATCCTCTAACTGAGATCTAATAACTGTACAAAATTGGCTACTGCAAGGAAGAACAGAATGAACACCTGTGAGTTCTGATACAGCAGCTTATCACAAACTAGAATCCATGAATAAATCATAATATTGCCAGGTTTTCTCGTGCTGTTCGATTTAAAAGCTAATCTTTTTTTTTTGGTGTATCCTTCATCAATTTTTTTAAGTTGAGATGATAATGGGGGCAGCACATTAGAACATGTACATAAATCCTAAAGTTCATTGTTCATATGCCTATTCCTTACTTGCATGTACAGCTTCCAGCTTCTTAATTCTATTCAAAATAAATAAACAAGACCATCTAGTCAGATTCTATGGGGTCAAACCTATGGGACTTAAGGAATGATGGAAGGAAATAAAAAAAAAGGCATTGTACACCCTACACGAGGTTTATCAATAAGTGGATGTCTGATAATAAGCAAGGAACATTCATCAGTGCATATCCTGATATCCAGTGCCTATAGACAATCCTAATTCTCACTTCTCTTAAACATGTACCATCAATTCCGATCATTCTACTGTAAAATCTACAACATCTACATTAAGATAAACATCTTAACTCTTCACTCTTCATATCAAGTACTACAGTCCCTTTTGACTCCTCGAAATGTACATTTTCAATGATTCTCTAGTAGGGAACCTATTCCTTGTGACAATAACCCTGAGTTTGACCTGCTCATGTCCAACATTCTAATTTGCTGTCATGAGTCAAGGACAACTCTCTTGACCATTACACAGGAACCTTATGCATGTGGGCACTTTATAGTTTATGCTAGTTGACAATTACACTGCCAACTTCTAAATCTATCCAAGAGGTCAATAAATTTATGTCCCTAGCAAAGATGACTGAATATTTCTCTTGATGTTGAGATTTAGTTCTAAAATATCTCGAGTAAAACTTGCATTAGTCATTACAAGTAATATCCATCTTTCTTGTTTGCAACTAACTGGGATTTAAAATTTGCACAAGATTAAGGAATAAGTTATAAATTTTTAAGGGCTGTGTCAGGCATAAATGAATCTTCCAATTTAAAAGACAACATCAGAAGACGCGTATGGACCTGCAACTACTGAACTAGCTAGGCCATAGTCCAAGCAAGCAAGGAACTCTAAAGCACATACTCTCAGGTTCCCAAAACCAAAGAATTCACTGAGCCCCCTCAATTGACTCCAATTTAGTTTTGAATCTCTACATAGTTCCTTCCACTAAGGTTCTGTTTGGATGGGGTGAGGGAAGGGTAATTAATGGAAGGATAAGGGAGGGTAAGGAAGGGGAAGGGTGAAGAGGGTTATAATAAAAAAAATCTCATGTTTGGAAAGAGGTGAATTAATGGAAAGGTAAAGAAAGATGATGTATATTCTTCATGTTTAGAAAGAGGTGAAAGAAGGATAAATAATTATTATAAGTACAAAAATATCATTTTTTATTAGATAATTTATTAAATGATAAACTCATTATGATAAATCTTAAATTTGTAAATAATAATAGTTTACTATAAATAAATCATAAATTTAATAAATCAAAACAATAATGCACAAATCTAACCAAGATTGAATAGAAAATGGATTATTTAGAAAAAAAAATGATAATTAAAACATAATAATTAAAGCAAACTATTGAAAGAATAAATAAAAAAATAATAATTGAAGTATAATAATTGCAGTAAACTATTTAAAAATAAATAATTAAAAGCATATAAACTATGTATGACCACTTATTTATTTATTTATAGTGATAAGCTAAATTTATTTTTAATAAATATAATTGAATATTTAATAAAAAATTAAGATACAATAGAAAAATAAAAAATAAAATAATTTTCAGCTCTAAGCTCCTCTCTCCTCTCCCCTCTCCCCAACTTATAAAGGCCAAGGCAGAATAACACTTACTCTTACTTATCCTTGTCCTTTGCTGTCCTTTGCTAACTAACCTCCTTCTAATAGTTACATACCCCCTCCTTGTGCTTGTTTACCCCTCCCCCACCCCCACCCCCACCCCCCCCACCAAGAGCATAACAGTTAACAATTCAAAAGAAGAGGGAATCACAACATGCCTAGAATTGATTCTGAAAGCAGCAGGCAATGAAGTTCGAAGAACTTGTACAAAGGTGTCCCATTCTTCCCGTGCCACTATCCCTTGTTCCTGTTACAAAAACGACATAAAACCTACTAAATCATTTCTTAGCCAAAGAAACAAAAAGAGAGAATATATATATATATATATATATATATATATATATATATATATATATATATATATTAAGAGAATAAATACCTTGTAGTATTCATCGAAGGCCTGATTTTGAGTGGCGAAGGGCTGCCAAGTAGGATTATTAGTGGTAGTGTTGTTGGGATCAGACGAAGAGTCGAATTTGGGGCGTTTCCAAACGTTCTCTCGGCCATCCCGGAAGTGCTTTCTTTGAGTTCGAGACCTTTTTCCTCTTCCTCTGCCGCCGCCCATTGTTGCTCTTTTCTCCTTTGGTTACTCTGTGTAGCTCCTCGTCGCTGCTCCGTTAGGCGAACTAAAAGCTGTGATGCAATCCAGGTTCGTGCAACACCTGTTGGCTTAGCGGCCCTAGTCCCCAGAGCCGCAAATGAACCGTGCGGAGCCAAATTTTGAAATATTTGGTTTATCATTTTTTTTTTTCACTTGAGCTTAACTCTTTAATGGGTTTGTATGCTATTGCTGTTGTGTTCTGTTGTTGCTGATTTGAAACCGTTGTTTATAGAATTATTGCTAGTTTACATATTTAGTAATAAAATAAAAAATTATTATTAATTAAAGAAATTATTTATCATGTGTTTGATTAAAATTATTGTTTAAATTACTGTTGAGGGCGAAACCATAAAAAATGACTAATTACAAATATAATATTTTAATTTTATTAAAAATTAACTACTTATTTTGTTTCTATTATTTTTTTATAATTATATTCAATTTATACAATAAAATATATTTTATTTTAAAAAAATTTATTATTAGTTAAATTTTAATAAACATTAATAAAATTTTTCACCAATATTTTACAAAATAATTATTAAAACTAATATTTCATTTACTTAATTAAAAAGTATAAATATTTATTATAAATGATCTCCACATGTTATTAAATTACTTGCAATTTGATCACAAATAATATTCATATACGATGATTCATTTTCTCTATGAGTATCAATTGGAATACCTTCAATATTAGGCAAGGTATTGAAAGGCATATATTCAAGATTCCTATCCAATATTTAAAAAATTCTATCAACTCTTGCTCTCTTTCTGATAGAATTGTGCAAAGCTATTGAAGTAACAACAATTTTTATTTGTACTTTAAAAGGATGGGCAGGCATATTATCCAAAATGTGTCATATATTTTTCCAAACTCCAAATGTCCTTTCAATTACACTTCGAAATGAAGAATGGGCACAATTAAAAATTTCTTCTCGTCCTGATGGTGGTTAACCACATTTAAATTCCGGTAAATGATATCTGGCATCTTTATAAGGTTTAAGATAACCCTTCATATTTGGATATCCAGCGTCAACCAAATAATATTTTCCTAGAATTTATCAATAATATTTTACGGTTAAAATAATGTGTATAGTAAAAAAATATTTCCTTAAAAATTGAGCATTTTTATGAAATTACTTGCGGCGGTTTTGAAAATTTAACAATCGGATCATTAATAGCTGCTAAGAAAATTCTTACATCGTGCGTTGTTTCCTCCCATCCTGCCCACACAAATGTACATTGCATATCAAAATTACAAGTAGTCATAATGTTTTGTGTCGGAATTTCCTTTCTCCCAATGTATGGAATTTGATCTTCTGGAGCTATACTTGCCCGCACATGTGTACCATCAATTGCACCAATACAGTCCTATAAAGAGTATATAAACTAATCGGATATAAATTATTTTAAGTTAAGATATTTAAAACAAAAAATGATTGAGATAAAAACACATTACCTTAAAATGAGGCATATATCTTCTATCATTTAAAATCTCTGGTGGTGTGTCACTGAACTCAAGATCTATAGGCTTTATTATATCCACTGGCATCAGACGGACAACATTGAATACTTGCCTAAAAACTTGACTAATTGCTTCACCAGAGTATTGAAATCTTTCTCGTGTATGCCTATTTGAAGCATTAAGGGCAAAAGTGTATAGAAATATTGCAACTTTTTCAATCACAGACATCATTTTTTATGATTTCAACCCATATTTACTTTCCAAGTCGAAATATAATTGGATCATTATATCTTTGTCCATCCTTAACACAGTGATCTTGATGGCCTTATAATACTTTCAACAACCATTTCAAACCTGTTTGGTAAGAAACCCTACAAGGCTCTTTATATATATATATATATATATATATATATATATATATATATATATATATATATATATATATATATTTATAAAAGTATTCAGTGATAGCACTAACGGTTGCAATTACTAGTTGCCAAGTTTCATCATCATCATCATCATCATCATCATCATCATCATCATCATCATCATCATCATCATCATCAAGAGCATTCAATGCTTCCTCCTCTTCATCATTATTATTAGTTTGCACATCAATATCCAAATCTAGAAAGAACAATATAAAGATATTATTATTAATTTGCAAGCTAAATTAATATAATTAAAACAACATATATATTAAAAAATTCAGCACATCCCACATAATACAAAGTACACAACATAATGTTCATTATACATAATACAAAGTAGTTCTACGTAGTGAACAATAAAAATTTTACATTTTAGCCTTAACTTGATGTTTCAACCAAGTTAATTTGGTTTTAGGTTTTTTAATGGAAACAAACATCTCTCTTTTTGACTTCATTTCTAAAAATTCAGTGGAAAACAACCAGAGCTCATTTCCTTTTTCAATTTTCTGCAAGGCATTTAGTTGCTCGTATACTTTAGGTATGGTACATCTACGCAAATCATTCCTCTTGGAAGTAATAGTACCTCTACTCTCAACCATTGCAACCAGTCTATCAATTTGTTGTGATAATTTAGCTGAACCACTAGATTGTGTCTTCATTTTTCTTGTCTTGTTATCCTTTTTACCTTGCTTGCTTGACATGTCTACCCTTTTACCTTTTTGAACTTGAATTCGTTTTGTTGCTGGGCTATCACTGCCCATCCTTTGGGTGCCTTGAATTTCATTGTTAACTATTTGATCCAAGTCCTTAAGAAAATTCGATTCCTCTTCAAAGTCACCAGTTCCTTCCAATCGAATAACATCCTTGCTATGTGCTTTCTCAACATTATCACTGACACCATTATCATCATCATCATCATCTAATAATACACCAATGGATGGAGCCCAAGCATGCTCTCCAGTGGCTTCAGTATCCATAAATAAGATGTCATATTTTTTAAGCAATCTTGTTGGTATCCCTTGATTTTGAAACTTTTCAAACAATAGTTTAGCCTACATTAAAAAAAAAATCGAATGCATAAACAAAGATAATTGAATGTATGAAAAGATGGACCAATATGAGACCCAGATATCTATAAATACAAACTAACCTTAATTTTTTTCTCCCACTAATCATCTGATGCAACAATAGTATTTTTCTTAACATCCCATCCTAGGCCAATCTCTTTGCCTATCAATTCACCAAAAAAGTCTCCATTCTTTTTTCATCCAATTTCACTTATTTTTTAATTGAAGCTTATCATAATCCAATCCAGTTTCATTACGAAAAGCAGTAAGTACAAATTTCCATCCTTCCTTAGATAAATGAGACCTAGGTCGAAATCCTTTTTGAACAGTTCTTACACAAATATCAACAAAATTTTTCAATGTATCTGGTTGCCATTTTGCCTTAGCAGATTTATTTTCATTTGATTGACTTGACGGATTTTGTTTCTGCTTTCCCACTTCTTTTATAAAAAAAAAATCAAATTAATACTACAAATTATCATGCTAAAGCATATCAAAATAATTAAATATATGCTGATAAATTAATATTACATATGCAAAAAATAGTATTTTTCGATAATTTTTGAATAAAAAAAAAATCTTTTTCCAGTTGACTCGATTGTGTAGCTTGTGATGAAGACATGGAATTGCAAAAGCATAATCCATAATTTTTACTTAACAAACTAGGAGAACTTAATCTTAAAATTAAAAAATATCAAAATTTCATAAAATAGATATTTAATTATTAAATTGTTAATTAAATAATTAAAATTAAGGTTATAGGATTATAAGCAATGTTTGATCTGCATACAATGGAGATATTATAGATAATGTCCAATAGCAAGCTAGAATAATGATTGGTCACATGTTTCATTGAGAGCATTTTAACCCAATCATTAATAATTTCCTTAATTTTGATGTCTTCTAGTTTACCTTTTGTGATGTCTTCTAGTTTACCTTTTGTGACTTACATGAGTGGATCCCAATACTCCAATTCAAAGCTTTTAAGAGTACAAATGAAAATGAGAAATTAATAATAAGAAATTTTAATGCAGAGGGAGATAAACAAATGCCAAACATTGTTTTGATATTCCTAAAAGTTTTAGCTAAATTCCTAAGATTAGTTTTATATTTTTTTTATTTTATTTTATTTATAATTATAGATTGGTAATTTTTTTACTCGTATAATGTATGAATATTTATTAATTTTTAAAAACATGTAGTGTATAATTTATAATAAAATTTTAAAATAAATAACATTTTTTAAAATAGTAAAAATAGAAGTTTTAATAAACTTAAAATAAAAATATGGTTGAAGATAACATTGAACCAACTTAACTATTGGTGTGTGTGTGACAGACCTTGTCCACCAACAATAAATTTGATTTTTTTTAATTAAAATTTTATTTTATAATTTTGAAAATTATAATATTTGAAAATATTATAATTATGTAATTTTTTTTATATTTATTGTTATATCTTGAAAGAGATTTGCCTGCAAAAGAGAGAGCATGGAGACTTGAATTATCCAGTATTCTAATTATTAGAAAGCTAAGAATCTCAACTACTTCTCCCTTAATTAATAATTAAAAAAAAAAGTCTTCATGGGAGCAGTTATGACTTTTGAGTGCAGGAAGCTAAGGAGATATGATTCACAGAACTGGTATAATTCCAACTCTTTTTCAATTGGCATTTGATCATGGGAGGATTTGGGGGACCAATACTTGTGGAAGGAGACAAGCTTCAACTATAGACCTGACCTTGATAAATTTCAACTTTACTTGTCAGCTGGTGTGAAAATGAAGTTGGTAAGTTTTTTCATTTATTAAATACAGATCTATTAAAATCTCAAGAGACCATATTATTGGCAACCAATAAAACTCTTGTAATATGATTCAGCTTGAATGCATTAATGCATTTATTGTTTGTCATTTTCAATTGACTAAAAGCATGCATAGACAGCTATAAGTAAAAGTAGACAAATACATGACAACATTGAAGTATACAGCAGCCCAAAATGGGTTATGCAGTCATTATAAAAAATGTAATTATTCAGCCTCTTAAAGTCTCAGAACATGATTAAATTGTTATACATGTGGTGTTTATCATTTTCTACTAGTGGTAAACTAGAAGAGACAATTCTAGAAAAGAAGGCAAACAAAAGATACAAAAACAGTAGAGAGCAGACAACTATTCAAGGTGGGGAAAGTGGTCATTTGGAATTGATATTTGAAGATGGGAAAATTTATTGTATCAGTAAATTAGTTATCATCCTTTCGTCCATATCAGGCGCAACGAAGCAAATGCTAAGTCACACAATGTATCCATCAGAATGTGATCATTTTGGCCTATGAAAGGAAATTCATTTAAGCATTTTAGTACCAAAGAAGCAAATCCTGGGAAGTAAATAGTAAATAGTGACTCAAAACACTTCCAAATCTATTTTAGAATGGCATCAAGTTCATCAATCTCAGTATTATTCCCCTTATTAGTAATTTTAACCTTTCTTTCGTGTTCTGATGCTAGTGGAATAGCAATCTACTGGGGCTAGAATGGAAATGAGGGGACCTTAGCCGAAACTTGTGCCACAAGAATCTATGAATTAGTGAATATAGCTTTCCTGCTACAAATATAAAAATAAATAAAATAAAATCCATTTGAACTTTAAATCTATATCAAACTTTAACTATCTGCAATTTTAAAGAGAAAATCAAAGCCTCAACCAGATTAATGAAACACTATATAATTCCTATCAGCTCTACTTAGAAGGCATTAAAAAGTGTAGTTAAATCAAATCTATAATATGCATACAAGCACATGCAATCAACAGAGGTAAGCAATAATTAGGTCTGAAGGATTTTTCAAACTACTTACTTGAAGCGACAGGCACCAAAACAATTTTAAAAGAGCTGGAGCTTAGTGTCAGGGTTAAAACCAACAGCTGATGCAAGAGCAGTGAAGTGGCTAGATTCTGTTTAACTGTATCAATAGCCCACAGAAGCTCCTTCCTACATGGCAAAATAAAAATAAAATCAGAAATCTCCTTCAGCAGAGATGAAATATAACAAAAATCTGTTGAAGCTTGTTGATTGACTGTATCATAGTGTAAATGTTGGAGTGTGATTGCAGAAACAACATATTGGAGTGTGAAACTAACCTTTGAATCCAAAATTACCGCTTTTAACTATGAAAAATATAAAGTGAAGAGATTGAATGAGAGAGTGAAGGTGAGAAAGATGAGACAACGAGGCAAAGAGAGGTGAAAGAGGCGAGAGGTCTGTTAAGGTTCGTTCAGAATAATAGCAGCCTTATATAGTGGCATAATAGTAAAAAAGATGACTTATGAGGGATATTTTGGTCTTCAAAATATTAAAAAACTGTTGTCCGGTTTTGTCCAAAACTGATTTTCTCTTGAATTTTTAAGACTAAAAAGTGATTTTTAGTAATTAACCAAACACACATGAAAACTGATTTTTACTTCAAACCAGCTTTTTAACCCCCAAACAGCAACTCCAAACAAGGCCTATGTCAATAACTTCAAACTCAATCTCGGTTTATTTAAAAAATTAGTGGAATTGAGTCGAGTTTTTATCAAACTAAGTCTTCGATAATTCACAAATAACTTGGACTTATTTACAACTTTAATAAATTTTAAGTTTAGAATTTGTTACTTTAATAAATTTTAAGTTTAGAATTTGTTTACACAGAAAATAATAATTTTATTTATTGATTATTTTTAGGCCTTAGAATAAATTAAATTGATTTTTTGTAAAATTAATTAAATTAATTTTATTTTATTAATTTAATTAATTTGTAACCTAAGATAATTTATATTTAAATTAATGGCGATTATTGAATGGTTATCTGAAAGAGGAGAGTTGGTGGCAATTTCAAATAGTTCCAAGCAGTTTCAAAGAGTGAACAAGTGACTATAAGTAACTGTAGAACGTGACAAAGCATATTTCAGAATCTTCCAGGAGTCTTTCAGATACTTGCAAGTAGAGTTATAAAAGCCAGACATGCTGCAATGTGAAAACCCCTAACAACATCAAACAATAACAACTCAATCAAACTCTAACAGTCTTTTATATATTTATTTATTTTTTCAAAACTCTTGCATTTAATTTCAAGCCTTGTACTTTCTTTTCAATTAATCGAAATCTAAACATCCTTTCGATTTTTACTTTACTTGCCCTTTTAATTTTAGAGTGAGATTGACAAAACTGCATTAAGCATAGTCAGTTCCCACAGTGTTTGATCCAAAAGTCAGAGCACAATCTCAGGTGATATAGTTAGTATCTGGTATGCCTACGAGGTACCATAAGCTGTGAGATAGCCAAATTGCTTTCCAAAAGGAAACAATTTTTGGCACATCCAGTGAGACAGAAGATCTCACATTTCACTATCATACATGTTCTTGATGAGGTGTCACAAAATGCCTTATATTGATGAAGAAAAACTTGCATCAACCATCGCTGCTATCTTGGAGAAAGGCATAAGAAGGCGGATGGATATAGACTTTGACCAAATTAATTTAAGTATGGAGAAAATAATTTTTTTCCTCTATATTTGTTATTTGAGAAACTCGGTTTACCAGTTCGAGTACTTCTTGATGGCTAAACTTCTAAGCTAAAGGAATTTGATTTGGCATCCAAGAGTGCCAGGAAACTCAGGGGCAGACTTTGCCACAGACTCCCCAGGGTAGTTATAATGACAAAAAGTGCTAGCTACCTCATAGGAGAAAGGAGTAGGGGGCTAACCACTCTAGAACATCAGTGTAAATTAGTCATCCTAGAGGTAGGATCGATGCTCCTACCTAGATTCTCACCTGGTAATTTATGGTACATAGGTAATTGCAAGTTCTCAAGTCTCATCGGTACCTCAGCAATTGCAGATACCCTAGGTGACATTCGACTCGAGGGGCAACAGTCACAAAGAAACTAATATATCTACAATGCAGGTACCTCAGCCAACCACACTAATGTTCAACGCACCAGCACTTATGGTCTAAGTTCTTAAGACTTTGGACAAGCCAGTAATCCTATAGGTTCCTACAGCTTCTAATGACCAATTCCTTAAGCTAGAGGAGCCAAACTTGACTTCTAGGAGTATTTGAGAACTCGGGGGGCACCAGCTCAAAATTCCCTTGAGGTAGTATAAGAGAAATCAATGTTCCCACAGTCTAAATTCTTTTTATAACAATTACAATTGCTCTGATTTTTAAGGTAACGATTCAAATGACGTGATTATGCAAGTCTAAAGCCATCACACCTTGTAGGAAATGGATGGGATAACACTAAGTACAAAATAGCCAAGGCCAACCCATAGCCTCAAATAGCCAATCTCGTGGCTTTTCCTAGAATCTTTGCAAAAATGAAATAGAAAAAGCCTACACAACGGCTAATATTTTGAAGCATTCACATGTATGTCGCAAGGGGTTTTGTGGTCGCCTGAACGAACCCTCACCGAAGTGGGAAAAAGTGAGGAGTCGCCACCTTAGTTTTGAGGGAAACTAAAGAAAACCATTTGTGAAAATAAATTGAAATGAAACCACTTCAAGACAGAGATTCTAGGTTCGGGGTCCGTAAACGGGTGGGGAAGGTGTTAGGCACCCCACCTCGTCCCTTAATAAGGGTAAGTAGATTTAATTTTTGTATTAGTTAGGAAGGCTTGAATGGACATGTTAATCCTTTTGACTAAAGGAACATTTGATTTTTCACTAAATTTGGATCACCCAGATACATAAGTAAATGAGACAACCTTAGTGAGTTACTGTTGTATGTTAATTTTATTTGAAAGGAATATTTTATTAAAATTTTAATTTAAGAATCGGATAAGAACTCTTCTCCGAACTCTTTAATATTTATTAAAATTCTGAGTTGAGATCGGATAAGAACTCTCCTCCGATCTCTATTTATTAAAATTTTGAGTTGAGACCGGATAAGAACTCTCCTCCGATCTCTATTTAAAATTTTGAGTTGAGACCGGATAAGAACTCTCCTCCGATCTCTATTTAATGTTTATTAAAATTTTGAGTTGAGACCGGATAAGAACTCTCTTCCGATCTCTATTAAGTATTTATTTAAAATTTTGATTTGAGACCGGATAAGAACTCTCCTCCGATCTCTGTTAAGTATTTATTTAAAATTTTGATTTGAGACCGGATAAGAACTCTCTTTCGATCTCTTTTAAATTAACAGGAACCTGAATGGGATCTTTCCGATTTCCCGAATTTTAATTTCAGCTACACGTCATAAGGTCCTAAAGCTAAGGATTCTGGCGTTCTAAGGTGCTGGGGATAAGACTTCTTTTAACTAATTGATATTTTATGACTAAATAAGAGAAGCGGGGCTAAATTTTGCTAACCTCCCCTAAGGTCACTTTACCAGTACCTATTAGTGTCCGATCCATTCTGTTTCGTTTACTTTGGTTTTATTCCACTTTATGGCATCTTGCCGAATTGCCGTTTACGTCAGCCAAATATTGTGGCTATTTTCCTGACGTGTTATTCAGGCTCTCTCTCTTAAAAGAGACCCTTAAGTTGCAGCTACCTACGTTTTACCCAACCACCTACACGCTACTAGGAACTAGAAAACTTGCATTCAGAAATGACGAAGATTAATAAAATGATGGACTGATTACTAAAGAGATAACTCGAGAGTAACATTCTTTGGGGTTCTTTTACACAAAATGAACTTGGAGAAAATCGCATATGTAAGAAGAACAAAGAAAGTGCGAAAAGTAAACGTAAACACTTAATAAAACAGCAGTATGAGCTCTTACCTGTAAGGAGCCAAATTTATTGAAATAACTACGGGGTGACAAATAGTGATAAGACAGCGCACTGATTAGCCTGAGGGCTGGTGTTCGTCGTGAACTTAAAGGGTGCTTAGCTAAAATGCAATCAGATTAAGATAAAAACCGAGTGGAATGAAGTTTAGCTTGGACAATGGGAGTGAAAACAGAGATGATAAGGGCTGAAAGTGAGAGTGTGACTAGATAATGAACAAACTGAAAATCTAGAGTTCCAGTATTCAGAATCCTTTTCAAGAAAACACTTTAGAAAACTAGTTTCAAAAGTTTTTCTAATCAACACTTCTAAGTAGCAGAGTAACAAACTGAATGAAGTTTCAGAGTTCTTCCGCTATAATAACTACCTCTCTTTTTTTGCCCGTCCCTTGAACAGTTTTTCATGCAGGTATTTATAGGAATCGGGTGCTCCCCATGAAAGGTCAGGATTTATTTTGAGGGAGATGGAGGGTTAAGATTTTGAAGGACATGATCGGATGCTTGAGAATTAAAGAGAACCAGAATGAACGGCTGAGATTATTCTTCAGAATATTTGTCCTTTTCTTCTTTCAATCTGACGGTCTCAAATCCTCTTGTCCGGAGCGATCTGAGGGCTAAGAGCGAAAGGCGCTGGTCTTGTCGTCTCCTCTCTTGATCCAAGGGCTCCGGGTTCATCCTTACAAGTGAAATCAATGGTGGAGATTGGGATGTACAGGATCACATGACATACCCGCACTCACAAGATTATGGCGATTCTTAGGCGTGCGGTGGAGATCTCGTCTGCCACGCTTTAACTACCTCGGCTCTGATTCTGACGATGGTTATTTGGGATTTGTCTTATTCTCTTTGTCTTCCGATCCCTCCCCCTTCTCGATCTTCTTGACACGCTCCTATTCCGATCTCTCATGCTGATCTCCCATCCTCCGATCTCTATTATTCCGATCCCTTAATTAGCCTTGGTCTGGTCAAAGCATTAATTTCCCGTCGATTCCCGAAGCGTCCGCTTTGTTTTCTGCTCAGTAATAAATGCCCGTTTTCCCCTATATATACCCCAGACGAAAGAGACTTCCCTTCATCCGATTTCCTCTCTTCCTTCTTACTTCCCAGTTCTAGCTGCTCCGGCGGGAGTTTCGGCTACAACTGTGGCTTTGATCCTTTTCCGATGGACTTCTTTACTCCTCGACTGAAAATTTACAACCCTGGTGATCGCATAACCTTGTCTGATGATGGTGAGGGAACTGGATCAATTGATCGATCTGGATTGCGGACCTTGACTGTGCCGATCTCGAGTCGCTCAACTGAGTTTATTCGGCTTCTCATCACATTGGGTGTTCCGACAGCGGCTTTCCTCCACATTGGGTGTTCCGACAGCGTCTCAGTTCACTGTCGGTTACACCCTTTGGATCAGTCATAATGTAGGCTTTGACATAAGCCTCTTTTAGATAGGATGTTCTGCTGGTCTTTAGAGATCGGCCTTTTGATGTAATCAGATCTCTAATGTATTTCGATCTTGAGATCGCCCAAATTATGTAATCTGACTTTTGGAATTGTATTCTGATCTCTTGAGATCACCCAAATGGTGTAATCTGACTTTTGGAAATGTATTCCGATCTCTTAAAAATAAAAATCTTATTTCGCCAACTATCATCTTATTGATTATTTTCCGATCTCTGATATATTTGTCTGATCTGGTTCCTAACGAAACGACTCTTAACTAATCCTTTATTCAAAATATTCAACTTAATATGCCGATCTCCAGTTAACCGATCTCTTTATGTAATTCAGAATGTTCGAGAAACGTGTCAGAACAGCTGGCGAGTCCCGTTAACCGATGCACTGCCTGGAACCCCGTGAGCATTAAATGCTCGGACGAGTATAAATAGGGGTGGGGGGTTAGCCATTTGCTCCTGTATGTCATTTCAGTCTCTTGCTCACAACTTCAAAGTTCTCTCGTTTTCTCAAGTTCTTCCGACACCGATCAGACTCCGGTAAGGGCTTTGATCTTCTTTTTAGTTTAAATTCTTTATTTCCTTTGAAAATGAGCGGCGCCAAAGGTCAGAGAGCGACGAGACCTCCTTCCATTCAATTCTCGTGGTCGTCTGATGAAGAAGAGGTAGTCGGGCCAAGCGTTCAACAAGAACCTCCCAGGGTCTCCGTTCCAGCTCGGGGGCGGATCGGACCATCAAGGCACGCACCTTCTTCAGGGAGGGAGAATCTCCCTATGGACGAGCTGCCATCGATCTTGCAAGAATCCGATCTGCAATCGTTTAGCCAGGAGTACAATATTCGTCCTGATTCGTACGAACTTATCCGGTGTCACGGCGATCACCGAGCCGATCACTTCTTTGAAGAGAATGACATGGTTATGGTATACGAGGAACAGTTAAAGGCGGTCTTGGTTCCTCCGGATGACTTCTTCAAGGAGGTCCTAAAACTTCACCGGGTGTGCATTGCTCAAGTTCACCCTAACTCGTGGCGGATCTTAATAGCCTTCCGAGGCCTATGCCGAGCTAAGGGAATCAGACCTACGGCTAAGGTGTTCGCCGAATCAAGACAGCTAACTCGCCAAAGGACGACGAGCACCGGTTCTTTCAGCAAAGCCTCATTGCGGGCTCTTCACCGATCCGCCTCCTCTCTTAAAAATTGGAAGAACCGCTTTATTCTCGAGGAGCAAAAATCCGACCTGCTTTGAGGACTTCCCCCGTAGCTGGTGGCACCAGGGGCCCTTGCTTCCGAAGCGCATTACCCTGAACCAGGAGGAAAGCTTAATAGTGATGGATCTGAAGAATCAGGCTGCCACTCAAAAGTATTCCTGTTTAGATGCGGTGACTGCCGAGCTGCACCATTGGACCATACAGCTGCTCACCGGCCAAGATCGCGAACTTCCGCTCTCTGACCTCGACCGTATTTTCTACATCTCAGATCTCAGGACCTTAGCGATCTCACTGACCTCTTCTTTGTGCAGGTATGGCGGGTGATGAGGGTTCCAGGAAGCGGAAGAAAGAAAGAGAGATCTCCCAGAAAATAAAGGAGATGAAGCATTCGGAAATGCTTCGAACACCCGGTCATGAACCTAGGGAGGTACAAGGGGACCCGCCCCGACCTTCGGGGCCGCCGATCACTGAAGCTGTCCGATCTCCTCCTCAACAGGAAGAGCCACCTCCACCTCCTCCAGTTGCTCCAAGCATAGAAAGGGATCCTTCTCAATCTTCTGTGAGAGCCTCTTCTCGTGGCCCTCAAACGTTGATCGAGTCCCTGAAGAATAACCGGACTGTTCGGGAGAACCCCGGTTTTGCCAAAGTCTTGGGGTCTTCCATCTGCCTTCGGGAGGATCGGGACAGGCTATCCTCGGACAGCCTTGACGATATCTTGACTCGATCCATGAGCCTGAACGTGGAGTGTCCGTGAACCGCACCATAGTTCGGAAAAGGCTCATCGCCTGGGCAAGGAGGTCGAGAAGAAGAATCAGGAAGTGACTTCCCTCCGATCCCAACTCGCATCCGCTCAGGATTACATATCTCAAGTTGAGGGGCGGGCGAAGTTCTATGAAGACAGGCTGGCCGAACAGAATCATGTTCTGGCTGAAAGGGATCGTGCTCTCAGGGAAGTCCAGGCGCTCCGGGCCAACGAAGCTTCTCAGGTCGCTCAACTTATCGAGGAGCTTAAGGCGAAAGACGAAGAAATGGTGATAGGGATAGCTGGTGCCTATGTGAATGCTCACAAGGACCTCTTGGCCGAACTCGAGCGTTACCTGAAGAGGACTTCTCTTGGATGGCCGACTGCTCCCGGGCGAGGGTGAGGATAGTGAAGAAGAGGGAGAGGATGAGCGAAATGTAGATCAGAATAACTTGTACAAATTTTGCAATGAAATGAAATAGAATGCCTTTTTGTTCGATGAATGGTTGTGATCGAAAAATTTCTAAACCCTTGTTTGTCTGAGTATATTGAAATAACTGGAAGCGATTATTATCCTAAGTGTGAGAGATCGGAAAACACAATATGCATGAGATTGGTAAGGAACCAACGTTAAACAGAACTTAATTGAAAATTTGGCTTGAACATCTAAGATTGGGATCTTCATTAAACCGAATTAGAAGCTTAGCTCGATTATTCCTAAACTTTTAAAAGGGAGGTCGACCATGAATACTGGCAGCAAGGATCTAGTGTTAGTTCAATTTCGTCTAACAAGAGAGGTCGGGAATGTGGTTAACTGGCCAGGATATTCGACAATTGGCTTGAGAGATCGGTGAATGATTTGAGAGACCGATAAGGCTTTGACTGATATGAGGACTTAGCATTGACTCAACTTTCTGTGAAGAGAGATTGGAACCGTGGTTAGATGACGAGGAGAGACTTAGTGCTAGGGATCGGTTTCGAAGTTTGTTGATTCTGGGGATCGGCCAAAATATGGTGTCGACAGCTGCCCCTCTTTACCTAATTTCTATTAAGGGAAAAAAAATTCCGTGTAGGAATTATGTAAAGATTTAGACCCGTATTTTGGACGATTAGGTGTCCGAAACTAAAGCATACCTAAGTCAGTGACCTAGGGATCGATGTCGGTTAAATTAAAATCAACTTAGATCAAGGAACCAGAGGTTGATAGCGGGAAATTTAAATTGCGGGAAATTAAAATCAACTTAGATCAAGGAACCAGAGGTTGATAGCAGGAAATTTAAATGCGGGAAATTAAAATCAACTTAGATCAAGGAACCAGAGGTTGATAGCAAGAAATGTAAATTGCAGGAAATTAAAATCAACTTAGATCAAGGAACGAGAGTTTGATAGCGTGAAATTTAAGGTATTAAATTAAAATCAACTTAGATCAAGGAACCAGAGGTTGATAACAGGAAATTTAAATTGCGGGAAATTAAAATCAACTTAGATCAAGGAACCAGAGGTTGATAGCGGGAAATTTAAATGCGGGAAAATCAACTTAGATCAAGGAACCAGAGGTTGATAACAGGAAATTTAAATGCAGGAAATTAAAATCAACTTAGATCAAGGAACCAGAGGTTGATAACAGGAAATTTAAATTGCGGGAAATTAAAATCAACTTAGATCAAGGAATCAGAGGTTGATAGCAGGAAATTTAAATGCGGGAAATTAAAATCAACTTAGATCAAGGAACCAGAGGTTGATAGCAGGAAATTTAAATTGCGGGAAATTAAAATCAACTTAGATCAAGGAACCAGAGGTTGATAGCAGGAAATTTAAATGCGGGAAATTAAAATCAACTTAGATCAAGGAACCAGAGGTTGATAGCAAGAAATTTAAATTGCGGGAAATTAAAATCAACTTAGATCAAGAAACCAGAGGTTGATAGCAGGAAATTTAAATTGCGAGAAATTAAAATCAACTTAGATCAAGGAACCAGAGGTTGATAGCAGGAAATTTAAATGCGGGAAATTAAAATCAACTTAGATCAAGGAACCAGAGGTTGATAGTAGGAAATTTAAATTGTGGGAAATTAAAATCAACTTAGATCAAGGAACCAGAGGTTGATAGCAGGAAATTAAAATCAACTTAGATCAAGGAACCAGAGGTTGATAGCAAGAAATGTAAATTGCAGGAAATTAAAATCAACTTAGATCAAGGAACCAGAGGTTGATAGCAAGAAATGTAAATTGCAGGAAATTAAAATCAACTTAGATCAAGGAACCAGAGGTTGATAGCAGGAAATTTAAATTGCGGGAAATTAAAATCAACTTAGATCAAGGAACCAGAGGTTGATAGCAGGAAATTTAAATGCGGAAAATTAAAATCAACTTAGATCAAGGAACCAGAGGTTGATAGCAGAAAATTTAAATTGCAGGAAATTAAAATCAACTTAGATCAAGAAACCAGAGGTTGATAGCAGGAAATTTAAATGCGGGAAATTAAAACCAACTTAGATCAAGGAACCAGAGGTTGATAGCAGGAAATTTAAATTGCAGGAAATTAAAATCAGGAAATTTAAATGCGGGAAATTAAAATCAACTTAGATTAAGGAACCAGAGGTTGATAGCAGGAAATTTAAATTGCGGGAAATTAAAATCAGGAAATTTAAATTGCACTCACAAAGCAAGCCTGATCCGGACACAAGAAGTTCTTCCCCAATGAAGTGTACTTAACAAAATCCCAAAGACCAATGACGAATGGAGGACGAGTTGCAAGACTTGACCTATGGCCTTGTTTCTTCAAATTCCCCATTTCTGTTTTTCAGATTTTCTCCCGAAAAGCACCCTCGCGGGTTTTTACTTCCCCTTCGTCTATATGGCTAGAAGTGCCCTTCAGGGTTTTCACCTCTAGTTTTTTTTTTTTTTTTTTAGGTCATTCCCTGCAAATCTCATAGTAAAGTACATGAGGTTATCAATTGTCAAATCTTAATCTTATGGCAAAAATTTTAACTGATTTAAATAGCGCATTAAATAACGAGATTGCAGAAAGATAAATATAAGGGAAAGATAGAAACATGGGGAATGAAGTGTGATTTTATTACGGTTTAATATAAACAAAGAAGAAGTTTCAAAGAAGAAGGGTACAAGGATAGATCTCACATATTCCTTGCCGTTGATCTTGAAATCCCTTAACTGCCATTATTTCAAGTTCTCTGAAGCCTCATGCCGTGACATTTTCCTCTTCATCCTGGTTTCATGCCCCCCATTCCTTATTTCTCCCTTTTTGTTCTCGGGATGCCCTTTCGGGTTTTTACCCCTAGATTTTTTTTTTTTTTTGATAACTCACTTTTTCAGGATGCCCTTTCGGGTTTTCATCCTTCACTCATTTTGCTGAAGGCGCCCTCTCAGGGTTTTCGCCTTCTTTCACACATTTTACTAGGAGCGCCCTTTCGGGTTTTCGCTCCTACCCCTTTTTTTTTTTTTTTTTTTTTTTAGGCATAGTATTTCCTGACGGTGTCAGCATTCACAGGTCTCGGAAACTCTTCACCGTCCATGTGGGTCAAGATTAAGGCTCCTCCAGAAAATGCATTTTTAACCACATAGGGTCCCTCGTAGGTTGGTGACCATTTGCCCCGGGGATCGTTTTGATTTGGCAGTACTTTCTTCAGAACTAGGTTCCCGGGTTGGAATTCGCGTGGGTGAACTCTTTTATCAAATGCTCTAGCCATCCTCATCTGGTATAACTGCCCATGACATGCTGCTGCTAACCTTTTCTCATCCAGCAAGTTTAATTGATCCAACCTTGACTGGATCCATTCTGACTCATCAATCCCTGATTCCTTCAGAATCCTTAGGGAAGGAATTTCAACTTCTACAGGTAATACTGCTTCCATCCCGTAAACCAGTGAGTACGGAGTCGCCCCGGTTGAGGTTCTTACAGAAGTCCGGTATGCGTGGAGAGCGTAAGGAAGCATATCATGCCAATCCCTATACGTGACCGTCATTTTCCGGATTATCCTCTTGAGGTTTTTGTTTGCAGCTTCCACCGCTCCATTCATCTGGGGACGGTATGGGGAGGAATTGAGGTGTCGGATTTTGTATTGATCACACAATTTCTGGATCTTCGGGCCATTCAGATTCTTGGCGTTGTCAGTGACGATTTCATTAGGGAGGCCATGTCGGCAGATGATATTGTTTCTGAGGAATTTAAGAAACGTATTCTGTGTGATGTGCGCGTATAACGTGGCTTCGACCCACTTGGAGAAGTAGTCGATGGCTACAAGGATGAATCTGTGCCCATTGGATGCCTTGGGATTGATGGGACCAATCACATCGATGCCCCACATTGCAAAAGGCCATGGTGAGACGAGGTTGAACAACTTGTGAGGTGGCACATTTATTGGATCCGCATAAATCTGACACTTATGGCACTTTCGGAAATACTCGATGCAATCCTTTTCCATTGTAGTCCAAAAATATCCCCGTCGCATGATTTGCTTAGCCATCATGTGCCCATTGGCATGGGTTGCACAATTTCCCTCATGAGTCTCAAAAAGGATTTTCTTCGCCTCTTTTGCATCCACACATCTCAACAGTTCACCATTGGACCCTCTCTTGTATAGGGTCTCACCACTGAGGAAGTATCCCAATGCTAATCTCTGAAGCATCCTCTTTTCGTTTCGGTTTGCCCCCGAGGGGAATTCTCTGGTTCTGCAGTAGACCATGATTTCATGATACCAAGGTTTACCGTCGGGCTCTTCTTCAATCATGACGCAGTAAGCTGGCTCATCTCTTGCTTTAATCCTCAATGCTTGAGTTATCTGCCCTTCTTCCATTTGGGCCATAACGGCTAGAGTAGCTAAAGCATCGGCAAATTGATTCTTGTCCCTACTAAGGTGAGTGAAAGAGATCTCTTCGAATTTCTTAATCAGCTCCAGTAAGTACTTCTGATATGGGATTAGTTTTGGATCCTTGGTTTGCCATTCTCCCTTGACTTGATAAATTATCAGAGCTGAGTCTCCATACACCTCCAATTTTCTGATTTTCATCTTGATAGCAGCTTGCAGACCCATTACACAAGCTTCATACTCTACGACATTGTTGGTACAATCAAACCTCAACTTGACAGCTATCGGAAAGTGTTTTCCATCCGGGGATACCAATACAGCTCCAATTCCATTACCGGACAAATTGACAGCTCCGTCGAAATACATTTCCCATACGTCGGTTGGCTCCTCTTCTTCGCAGTCCACTTCATTAATATGCTCATCGTGAACTCAAAATCCGAGCTTCATAATCTTGGATAGGATTTTTACGCTGGGAGGTCGCAATCACGCTACCTTTCACCGCTTTTCGGGTCATGTAGACTATGTCGTATTGGGAGAGTATAACTTGCCACTTGGCTATCCTACCTGGTATGAATGGGCTTTCGAACACATATTTGATAGGATCCATCCTGGAGATGAGCCATGTCTTGTGATTCAACATGTAGTGCTTGAGGCGATTTGCTGTCCAGGCTAACGCGCAGTAAGTCTTTTCTAAGAAAGAGTACCTCGACTCACAATCATTGAACTTCTTGCTCAAGTAATAAATAGCCCTCTCCTTTCGGCTGGTATCATCATGTTGTCCCAAAACGCACCCCATCGAGTTCTGTTGGACCGCCATATACAGGATCAGAGGCCTCCCCGCCACTGGTGGAACCAATACTGGTGGGCTGGTCAAGTATTGCTTAATTTTCTCAAAAGCCTCCTGGCAAACTGAATCCCACTGGGTGGTGTTGTTCTTCCGGAGTAGTCTGAAAATAGGCTAGGCCTTGGCAGTGAGATTAGAAAAAAATCTCAATATGTAGTTCAATTTTCCCAGGAAACTGCGCACTTCCCTTTCTGTTTTTGGGGATGGCATCTCTTGAATAGCTCGAACCTTGTCTGGATCTACCTCTATTCCCTTTTCGCTCACTATGAACCCCAACAATTTTCCTGACCTAGCTCCGAATATGCATTTGGCAGGGTTTAGTTTCAACTGATATTTCCTGTGTCTCTCAAATACTTTCCTTAGTACCTGCACATGACTTTCTTCTCCCCGGGAATTGATGATCATATCATCCACATACACTTCCACCTCTTTATGCATCATATCGTGGAATAATGTGACCATAGCGCTCTGATAGGTGGCACCAGCATTCTTCAACCCGAAAGGCATGACCCGATAGCAAAACACCCCTCATTGAGTGATGAAAGCAGTCTTATCCTTGTCCTCCTCATCCATCGGGATCTGATTGTACCCAGATGCCCCATCAATGCATGAGCACCTGCCCAATCCCGCAGCATTGTCTACTAATACATCAATGTGGGGGAGAGGGAAATCATCTTTTAGACTTGCTTTATTAAGATCCCTGTAGTCAACGCACACCCTGACTCTCCCGTCCTTCTTCATTATCGGGACGACGTTAGCCACCCATTGGGGGTATTTGACCACTTCC